>NC_083589.1:8619222-8923472 GCF_027579695.1 Neoarius graeffei | reverse complement strand
GAAGAGGGATTGTTTGTTATTGTTGTTTTATTGTGTCAGTCACAACAGAAAAAAAAAAAAAAAAGACTTCAATCCTGAAGTGGAGGCTGTGGGAGAAGCAGAGGCAACATTTATGTCAGTGCTCATGATAGAACGTTTTGCAGAGAGCAAATACTACAAATCACCTCTTACTTTTACAAAACAACAATTTAGGAATATCAAGTTCACTTACATCTAGTTCCTTTTCTTTCCCCCGACACGCCAAGGGGTGTACCGAAGCCAATTTTTCACTAATTCGCTGAAGGCCTGCTGGGTAAGCCGCCGGTCACTCTGCCAAGCAGCAGCTGAAAGACAGGAATAATACAAAAGTTGTATGACATATAATATAATTCCATTACTAAGAACTGCATTTCTTAGTTTTATTTCATTACTAAGAATTGCATTTCTTGAGGCAAACCACAAATGGTATCTTTCGTTCACTGTGTGATTGTGTGGAGGGCTATGAAATAAGATTAAAGAGTCTGCTAAGTGTAATGTTAGATAGAACGTTTGACCCGACTTAAACTGTTTAAACAAGGCATTTGTAGAGGGGTGTGTGCGCGTGCGTGCTACCACATTAACCAACATTTCTTGGATCAACAGCATGTGTCCAAATTTTAATCTTAGTTTGTGATGAAATGCAATGGTTATCTGAAAACAGTTCTTTAAGTGTACAATATTGAACTTTTACCATTACTGTGTCAAAACGGCACGTGTGTCAAGAAGGAACATTTATATAAACTCACCAAACATGCACTCCTGTAGCACAGTTTCTTTAAAAGCCTTTTTGTTATTCTTGCCAGCCCAACTGTAGCTGCAGGCCAGGCCATTGGTAAGTGCTGTTCCAAGCATCCTCCGAACCATAGACTCAGAGGAAGTGCCTCCCACCAAGGCCAAGCGGGCAATCTAGTGAGATAAGAGGAAAAATGGAATAAAGCTCATGCCAGTTTGCCTATAGAGTGCGTAAGTTTCCGCCCCTTCCGGGCGCTTCATGGGGCCAAAGATCAGTTCACTGTTGAGTGGGATCTACTGGACAGATCAACCTCACACCATATAGTGAGATGAACATTGTTTTTTTAATTATTATTAATTGAAACACAATAAGAAATGTATAAGTCAAGATCAGCTTGTTTAACAAATTACCATCTTTAGACGGACTGCCTCAGTCTTCAACAATGCTTCAGCATTGGTAAAGTCTGCCTCATTGCTGAGGGGCAGTTTGATGGGGCACTCCGGAACTTGACCTTGATCGGGGATCCCTTGTGCCCCCTGAGGAACTGCATATCCCTTGCGAGTCCTCTCGCCACCACAAGCACCTCTGCTACCATCTCCGTCAGCTTCTCGATGGTGATGTCTTAAAAAAAAGGATGGAAATAAATTGTCATGAGAGAAAAATGTGCACATCACTTATGTTGTTACATACAGTACCATAACTGTTTTTAATAGACTTACCTTTGTAAAGCTGCCCACTACCTTGCATGGTCACATCTGTAAAACAATTTATGCACATTAATTTCATGCATTTCTCTAGTGTAAACCAGACTTTATAGTTAAGGTGTTATTGCAGAATTGTGTGCACATGACTGTACAAAAAGGAAATATGGCATCATACTTTCTCTCTGTGGGACCTGCAGCTGGTGGCAGGTAGCGCCTGATTCTGAAACACAATAAGAAACGTACAAGTCAGTCAAATAAGACTCAAATTCTATTAAAAGGTGTCAAATACAGATGCTTATGAGGCTACCGACAACTATTTGATAGCTTACCATTGAGAAATTGGTCACGTGGAGATATGTCACCAAACAGATCTACAAAAGGGGAAAAACAAGTTGTGTGAAACAGGCTTGTACAAAATTCAGAATTTAATATTGAATATGAATTGGCATCATTGTTCTGAATCTGCATAGAATTGAATTTAAATTGGGATTACAGGAAGTTGAATTTCTCTGCAATTCAGACAAATAAATTCATTCATTCTCATAGCATATCAGTGCAAATGTGATCCTTTTAGCATACATTTTTCTTCCAAATGGGGATGATTATATCACAAAGACTTCAAATAAGAAATTAAATGTGATTTACCATGTCTTGTCAGTTGTGACGGCCTAAGCTGACCGTAATGGCCTGGAGCCGACCTTGGTGTTGTTACTGAAAAGTACACACATTTTAAAATTAAAATGCCTGCTGATTTATGCATCATACCAACGAGTTCCTGATAAATACATAAAACATACATTACATCAATACATACACTACTTCATTTACCATAGTTTTCAAACTTAAAGTACAATGTGCGATTTTGATGTCATTTTGAAGTGTATTGCATGCAAAAGACAGTTATACATACCAAAAGAGTGTGAGGAAATAATCCTATTGTCATCCTAACCAAAGTGTATACCAGGGGCGATTTCTCAGAGACAACAAGGGAAGCCGAGCTTCCCCTAAAATTCTCTCCCCAAACTGCGGCGTCTACGACGTTGAATTCTCATTAAAACAATAACTTGCATAACATAATATATGCCCAAGATTATATTTATGTTCATAACTATCCTGTAACTTATTTGAGTGATGTCTGACGAACTTGCAGTTCGCTACGAGAATCACCTTTGCTGCCAGGCTGTAACCTTTCTTATTTCAATGGGCTCTATGGACTGGCAGCAGTGTTGCCAGATTGGGCGGTTTTAAGTGCATTTTGGCGGGTTTTGAACATATTTTGGGTGGAAAACGTCAGCAGTATCTGGCAACACTGACTGGCAGCCGGGTATCCGTTGCAGTCTACGAGACGGCTCTGAACAGCCAATTTCGGCTAGTTGTTATTGGTTAAAATCAACAAAATCGTCACTTCCAGGGAAGCCGGGCTTCTCTGGGACTAAACGAGACAGTGGGAGGGACAAGAAGCCGGGCTGATAAAGGATTATTGGAGGTAGTGTTTGAAAGACATGAGGAGGGCGGTACTTCGGCGAGGAACACGGAAGTATGATCAGTCAGTCCCCAGCGGATGTCGAGAAAGTGTAGTCGTGTGCCAAAGTGCTGTCCGAATTTCTTTTCATATAAACGGTTCTTATCATTGATGTCTCTGTACATTACTCTGTAAATAAATGTAAATATTACTCGTTGTGCTCCGTTAACTTTCATCCATTCTATCAGTTTGATCATTCGTGAATTCACTCGTTTATTTCATTTGTAGTTCAATCTGGTTGTAGGCTAGCTTGAGCCTTATTGGGATCTGCAGTGCTAGCTGCTAACAGAAATTGGTGAAGTCTCTGGAAAGCACAACCAGCTGGTATGACAGGGTCACAGACCATTTTCTGGAAAAGGAGCGGAGGGCAGAATTTGTGTATAAATAGTGTTCATGTTCATGAATCTGAAGTGTGTATATTGTTCAGTAATGTGAAGAGAATGGTGGGCTCTGTGTTATAGGTTATACCTGGGTATAATATTCAAGGTTGTGTGTGTTGCATAGCCTACCTGGTTATGAATTTCCAGACTGTGTTGCAGAAGATGTTCAAGGATGTGTTGCACAGCTTGGTGTTGTGTTAAAGACTCTGTGTTGCATATCAGGGTATGATGTTCAAGGCTCTTCGTTGAATAGCCAGTGATTTTTGGATGTTTGATATTTTTGATTAAGGATATGAGGCACTAGCCTGGCAAGCCAGACTATAACATGAAATGTACAAGCAAAAATACTTTCTGCCACTAGGTAGGGTTGTCTAGTTCACTATGCTAATGGGGCACACCTTTGTATGCTTTGATATCCAGCCTACAGGTTTTACGATGAATGCGTAAAATGGGCTTCCCCTGTTTTAAAAACCAGCAGCCGCCACTGGTGTATACGTAGCATAGCTGAGTTTTATTTCATAAAACTATTATCACCACCTCATTCAAAACTGGAACGGCAAGAAGGGACGGGCCGCAGCTAGTAGTTTAGCCAGCTAATTTTTAAATAAAACTCCGCTATGCTACGAATACACTTTGGTCAGCACATGCCAGCAGGATTATTTCTTCACACTCTTTTGGTAGGGGTGTTTTTGCATGCAATACGCTTCAAAATGACATCAAAATCGCACATTGTACCTTTAAGGCACATCAGATTTTAAGACACATCAAGGAATCTCAATATCATTTTCGTACAAAGAGGTGCACCGGATTTCACAGCACTTTGCAAATAAGTCCAAAGTCCCTTTTAGTCCAAAAAACACAAACAAAAGACCACGCAAAATCGTGAATATAAGCTGCAGCAAGGTGAAATCAAACAGTATTCAAGTTGACAACATACCCTCCCTTGAATGCTCCAGGGACCTCACAGCCTGGCTTGATTGTGGCAGCTCTTGGCATGTCCAGGATTTTGACATGTCTCCTGCAACATGCAAGTAGAAAGGATTATTTGTATGTTGTGTTGACAAATTCAGACAAATATACAAGTAATTCTTTTGTGTGGAGGTGCAGTTTTTAAAGGACTACTACACATCATTGTTTAACATTGTATAGCTGCACCTATTGAAAACATGATGTATTGCCATGCTACTGAGTCAATACCTGGAATGCCCACATCAGGTGGTCTGCAAAGCATTTTCCTCTTCAGGTCAGATGGCTCATCAGAGTCGGAGTCCATGTATACTGGATTTGGGCTGACAAAAAAAAAAAAACATAAGTCCATTTCATATCAGGTTTATTAGCCAAAGTCAAAATATACACCGTTTCTCAAAGTCAAGGAAGCATGCTTCCTTGTCACTGAACTAGAAGAAGACTGGAAACGCAGGCTAATCACGTATGACGTGTGAATCTGGCAGCCATTTTAAAGTTTGGCTTTGTGGGCCAAGCGAAATTAAAACAATTGAAAGTACAGCCTGTCAAACATCCTAATTTTGTTATTTTTTACCAAAACTTTACTTATTTTTGAATGATCAATATGATGTGGAGAGCACTCTTCAACAATTAAAGGTCGTGGATCGCTGTGGAGGAATATTTAGCTTTGTTCAGAAGACCGTACACGTAGAATATGTTTTAATCATGCTGTAGCATCTCAGGTGGAGCTTGTATATTGTTGACAATTAAGTAAGATATCTCGACAGCTTTTTCAAAACATGAATGTGTGAATTAAGATATGCACCATCTTTGCAGCTGTGGTTTCATTTGTTTTCGATTACCATGGAAACTCACTCCTACAGCCATTGGAATTGTTTACAATCACATTATTCCTGCTGTAGAGCCATACAGTTGACTGAACAGAGCATCACATGGTTGAAATATGACGTGCAATTTATCACAAATCCCTGTGCAATTTACAGTCTCCGTATGTCTCCAGGCGTCTTTTTTTCGGCCGGTTCGTGGCAGCCTACATAGACAGAAGCGAGTTTTGTCTCCAGTAATCCAAACTTCAAAATGGTGCCCGCATCTGCGCGTTAGCATGGCGCTAACTGAAAGGCGATGACGCTTTCAGATTTCTTCTAGTTCAGTGGTACTCATACTATGTTAATGGTCGATTTTCAAGGATTCCACGTCATGGCGACTCGCCAAGTACTGTTCCAAAGTCAAGCATCCTTAAAAATTCTACCAAGTCCCACACCCTTGATTTGTAGAATTTTTCAGATTGCAGTTTTTAACTGGTTAAGTTGTGAGGCGACGGAACTAAATTCCACTGCAGATCACCTTACCGTGGTTTTCTTTTCTCCCTCACAGCTTCTTCATCTTCAGTTTCCAACTCTGTGGTTGCACACATTGTGGAGCTGTACTTCTTTTCTCTGCGCCTAGCTTCCTCAAAGGTCTCTGGAGAGTGCAGAGGAAAAAGAAAACACAAATTTCAACAATATTCCATCTATAAGCTCAGTGTACAAGGGACTGCACCCTGTACCTAATTATCTGTGAGGTGCTCTGATTAGGAGTGCCAGTTACATGTAATGCAATTAGGTATGTCTAAAACTGAAGCACAGATTATACTCACTACATGCAACAAGCTGGCGGACATCACTGTATGCAATCCAGGTATGTTCTGGTTCCATCTTCTCGCGAAGAGCTTTGGCCAGGTTTACTTTTTTGGGGGGCCATAATAACGAGGTCTTGTCATGAAACCAGTTCTGCAGTACTACAGCTGTCCCACCATTTGGGAAGAGTGCAACTGACCACATTACCTCACCATTCATCTCTCAATATTGGGGGGAAAAGTATTCTTCATGAAAATGAACTATTATATATATGAACTAGTGATATGAACTAGATAGATATCACTCCCCCCCCCCCCCCCCCCCTCTCTACACCCTTAAATGAAGCAGTGGTGTTGCTATGGTGCCATCGCCATCTGGACAAAGCAGACATTTACATTTGATACAGCTCAGTTTGCCTATCCCTACATTGTTATGAAGCCCACTGACCTTGTATGTACCAATGTAAGCTGAATCGCAGGGATACATGTAGTATGGCTGTTTGTTTCTGAATCTCCTATAAATTATATATACATCTTCATCTGTCTGAACAATATTCTCTACTAACGCAAAATAATCTGCCACTAGAATACAATTGTCTCCCATCTTTGATGACAAAGTAAACAGATAAGTTGAAACCTTCTTATACTGTCTGTACTGAAATGAGAACTGGGGGGGGGGTACAGGACCATCAGTGTGGATGTTGTACAACACTGGGACATCTGTGGGATGTGGTGTCTCAATATGTTGAATTTCCGATAAACGTTTAACTACCTGTTGAAGAGGCTGATGTGGTTTCCGCAGAAGACGTTTCATTTGACCGAGATAGTTCTCAAACGGAAACCCAGAGATGTTATCTAAAGAGCCAAATTGCCTATATTCCTCGGCCAAATGAATAAGAATGTGTACATTATATACGATTTCATCCTTTCCATACACCTTCCCAAAGTGCTCAACAAACGACACCATCAACCTCTCTGCAAAAGACAATTTCTCAACAGAAATATGTATGGATAGCAAGAGATACATTGCGACAGAAAACAACATGAAGTTGTCATACATTTCACTAGGGAGGCAATCCTTCAAAACTACAGGACCCCAATACAGCATGAAGGATCTAAACTCACTGGCTTTCCACCGATCTAGTTCTCCTAGCACCCTCGGTTTACGATTAAATTCTCAAGGCATGTAGGGACACAGCTATTTCAGTTTCTCTGAAATAGTTTGTTCAGTTTGAGATGGAAGCCTTGTTCTCAGATCTTTCCCCTTTAACCATAAATTCAGCAGTTTCCTCGTTACACCAAGACAGCAGGCATGCATATAGTCAATTGGGAACATGGAAACCATCTTGACTACTCCAGACAAAGGACTGTTCCCAATGTGATGTTCCTCATCAACCCTATCTGTGAAACTAGAGTCTATCCTAAGTCTCAGTTTTGTTTCAGAAAAAGTCATTTTATTTCTCCATACTCCCTCCTGAAAGCACTTGTCACATCCTGAATAGCCGTTATGTGCCTTGGTCTGTTAAATGAACGCCCTGGCCGGAGCATCACAGATAAAGGAAGAAACCTTAACTTCAAACTGTTTGTCAAGATACCTAATGCCATTACTCAGTACATTCTTAAGATCTTCAATAAACTGTTCTAGGTACTGGAAAACACTCTTTGGCTTGCCTACACCACAAAAGACACCAACAACAAAAGGGGACTTTGTGTAATCGCATTTCAGACACCCAAGAATAGGCCAGAACTGCAGTTTTGAACTTTTGAATAAAGGTAGGCCATCTATATTGAACTGCAATACAAGAGTACTTGGCACTGCAAGTAAACTCAAACATTTTAATTGTGAAAGCACTCCCTGTACTATGCCAAAATGGTAGTACTCTCCCCCTTCTATTTTAGTGGTAGGCACACTTGTTTGTGTTCCAAGCAATGTTCTTGCATCTTTGGAAAGGGTTGGGTGAAACACCCTTAAGATGGAGAGCAAAGCAGATAGTGCAACCAGAGACACAGAATAGGATGTTGCCCAGTATTTCAAACTTGTTTTTAGAAAGTCTTCATTAGGCTCATCATCACCACTGCCAGGGTCAGGTTCAATTTCATCAGCCCCTACTTCATAGTCTGAATCTGAAGCCTGTATGGTGCACAAGTTGGCATCCTCCTGCTGATTACTTGAAACTCTATGAGTGTTTAGTGAGAAGTCTGAAGTTGTTGAGAAACCACGTAGCTGCCGTCAAAGGTAGGGTGTGTGCTTTCATGATTGGAATTAGCAGCCGTTAAATTATATTCAGATAGAATATCCTGCTGTGTATCCCTCACTAGTTTTTTGACTCTGTGTCTTTTAGCTTTAGAAGATGCCCAATAAGATGACATGCTACAAGGGATATTGGCACTGTGGTTAGTGTACAAACCTGTTTATTGACTTGGCTGCACAACAGCAGATTCTTGCTCTTAGATCCTGAAAAGGAGAAGACAGAAAAACAATGTGTGCTGTATATTATTTATCGAAAATTAGCTCTAGACAGCTTAGAGTGAGACAATTGCCACGGTTCAGTGGTCCATAGAGTAATGGCGACATCTGTTGGTGAAGCTATAATAGGAAAAGAATCAACTTTACACTTATGTAGATTTCCCCCTTCGTATTCATCTCATCTCATCTCATTATCTCTAGCCGCTTTATCCTGTTCTACAGGGTCGCAGGCAAGCTGGAGCCTATCCCAGCTGACTACGGGCGAAAGGCGGGGTACACCCTGGACAAGTCGCCAGGTCATCACAGGGCTGACACATAGAAACAAACAACTATTCACACTCACATTCACACCTACGGTCAATTTAGAGTCACCAGTTAACCTAACCTGCATGTCTTTGGACTGTGGGGGAAACCGGCGCACCCGGAGGAAACCCACGTGGACACGGGGAGAACATGCAAACTCCGCACAGAAAGGCCCTCACCGGCCACGGGGCTCGAACCTGGACCTTCTTGCTGTGAGGCGACAGCGCTAACCACTACACCACCGGGCCGCCCTATGTTGTCCCATATGAAACAAAATAGCTTTTTACTGCAGCATCAAAACTATTTTTCCCCTACTGCATTAGTGCTGCATAAAGTACAGTATTACTATAGTAAGTGCTATATTTTGGGCACAAAAATGCATACTACATCAATTCACTGCACTTTACAGAATTGTACTGCCTAATGTGTTTTTTTTCTTTGGACATTAAATTATTTGTAATACACTTATACTGTTTTAGAAATAAGTCTGATTTTGTCTGCAATGAAAGTGGGCACCAGTTAAAACACCTGTAGGCTACTGTGCATGCCGCGAAAATCTGACTGAAAGACAAAAAGAGTGCTAGCGTTATTTGATAACCATATATCATGCAACATGCAAGTGTGAAACCTGAAGTTTTTTAAAGAATCATTTCAGAGGAAACTCATTTCTTGCCACAGCACATAGCCCAATGATGAATGCAAGGTAGCAATTTCGCTTCGGCTATAGAGTGCTTCGAGGTCAGTGCGAACCCAGCGGCGGCCATATTGGAAGTCAAAGGTCGCCTGGGTCAGGCTGTGTTGTTGTTGCATTGTTGTTGTTCAGCGAAGCAAAAAGGGGTGACAATGCCGAATACGTGTGTCATTGTTGGCTGTAGTAGCCGGGGGGAAAAGGGTGGCAAAAGCTTCCACAGACTCCCTAAAGTCGTGACAAACCAGGGAATTGCAGCACAGGAGAAAAGCGAGCGGAGGAGACGACAGTGGCTGGCTGCCATCAACCGCTCAAATTTAGGACAGCTTGACTGTATCCGGATTTGTTCTGATCACTTTGTGACCGGTAGGTTAAATTGTCTTGAATTTCATAGTTACTAAAATAAATGTGATACAAACTATTATCTTTTCTATGTACTTTCAGCAATGATTAATGGATATATTTGTCACATTAGGTAGCTTATGTCTACTGCAGTGCATTGTTGCATCAAATGGCATTTAAGATCTAGGCCTAGTAATGTTTATGTACACATGCTTTAGTTCACAAAATGGACTTGGGTGAAACACTAGATAGTTCACAAGATCGATGTACGTCACATGCGGCAACAAGCTGGGGTCAGCTTTCCATTCCTTCTCACTAACAGTGTATGGATCTACATTCCCAATGAAACGTACCTTCTCAGCATAACGCTCCCGTGCCTGCTTATCCAAACTTTCACAGTAGTGCTCCATCACTTCAGATGTCTAAATTCTTAAAAAATCCAAGCTTCTAAGCTCTCTAACGCGGAAACGAATCGGTGAATGTGTACTCTATGATGTGTACTCTATGAGCGCTCTGGAGCGAGTGACTTCCAAGATGGCCGCGCTGACCGCAGTGTTACTATTTTTAGCATCATCTCGGAGCACTCTATAGCAAAATACTGAGTGAGAAAGCAGATATAAATTCACACAGGAAGGATATCAATTTTCATGCACTCCGGACAGAGCACGGATAAATTCGTAAAAGTCCGCAGACAACCTCGATGTGAATGAACCAACTAGCTCACAGTTGCTGCCCAAATATGTTCATAGCTAATTTTGTTCATAGCTAATCAACATTTATCCTGAGGCGCTGAGCAGAAGACTGTAACTCGTGTAACTCGGTGTAGCTAAAGCTTGCGGCAGCTGCTTGTATTGGACTGTCTTTTGTTTGGCATATTTCCCACGTCAATTTCTTAATCATACGAGAAATAAATTATTCCCTTTGAAAAGATGTCAGGAATCGTCCTAGCCATTTCTAGCATAGCAGACCCGCCTCACCTTATGAAAATCACGATAATACAGGTCAGGTTAATTGTCACAGAGGGCTGTCCTTTTATAGCTACCATTTCACTAATACACTTAACCACTATTTTTAACCACACTTACCACAAAGAGGAGAACTGGCCAGTGTTGTTGAAATTTCTTCAGTCGCTTGCGGACAGTCTATGGTCGCAAGTCTCGTCGTCAACGGAGCTCGAGAAAGTTCTTCTGAGAGACGGTTATTTGGACCATTCCATACGGTAGAAAACGGAGATGTTTGTTTTTCTGTTCATTTTTTCCTTACATGTTGCACACACAAGATTTGCACATAACCATAAATAATAATCTATTCTTCATAGTTCCTTGTGCTCTATTAAAATTCTAAATTAAATAAATGAAATTCAATGAAATATAGGAAACCCCCCTCCCACAAAATGGTCTCACCCAGAGTGCACCCCAGGCTCCCGTCCAGTGGTGCAGTGTATGATGACAACAAAATCAACATATATTCAACATTGATCAAATGTTTCCTTCAACCATTACATTGATTCGAACACATTTTTTCAACTTTTTATTTTATCAGTGGTTGATTAATGGTTGATCCACCATCAGTGTTCAACTATAACTGTAAATCAACCATCTTGACCAAATATCAACATTGAAATAACATTATTTGCTATCTGGGTATACACTCAAAAAAAAACAATATGGATGTCTGTTACATGAACCTAAGTCTAACGTGTCACGGTTGACATTTAGGTCACTCAAGAAAATTGTTTCTGGCTAAGTTAACGCATTTTACTTGGGTGGAAATAGTTTCCATAATTTTATTACGTTCACTGAGCGAGTTATTTTTTTGAGTGTTGGTAATAACAATCAAGGAAATTTCCTTGCGCTTCTAAACTTCCGTGCAGAAGCTGGGGATGAAGTTATTGCGAAGCACTTAAGCAGCTGCACACGCAACGCCACCTGTACATCGTCAACTATTCAGAATGATTTAGTTAATATCATAATGGAGTACTTGAGAAACCAGATAACTAGCGAAATTCCCGAGAATGCACCTTTTTTCGCGATCCTTGCCGATGAAGTTACTGACGTTTCAAATACTTTGCAACTTTGTATCTCCATTCGTTTTGTAGATGAAACTTGTAAGATACATGAAGAGTTTCTCGGATATCTATCATTAGAAAGAACCACTGGAAAAGCTGTAGCAACTTCAATCCTTGAGGCATTGCAGAACGGGTCATTAGATGTAACCAACTGCAGAGGTCAGGGTTATGATGGATCATCCAGCATGTCTTCAGCTGTAAGGGGTACTCAAGCATTCATCAAGGGAAAGTGTCCCAAAGCAATCTATATGCACTGTAACGCACATTGCTTAAATCTTGCAATTGTTCACTCTTGCGACATCCCTATGATTAAGAACATGATGGGAACTCTAAATGAAATCTAGTGTTTTTTCAAGTTTTCTCCCAAACGAAACGAGTTGTTGGCGGCAGTGATCAACAACATATGCCGTGACTCGCGAAGAACCATGTTAATTAGTCTCTGCCGGACTCGTTGGGTTGAAAGGCATGAGGCGTTTGAGGTATTCTACAGCCTCTTTAAGGCAATTGTGAAGACAACGGAGGTTATGACCAATTAGCAGATCTACCTCGAGGAGTATGGATCCTGGAAATGGGACCAGGAAACACGCACGAAGGCTACCGGCTTTCTGACAGCCATCACAAACTTTCAGTTCATAGTTACCCTGATAACAGTAATGAAGTGTTTGTCCGTGCTTAAACCACTCAGCGTGCAACTGCAGAAAAGCGACAGTGGCATTTACAAGGCCGACACACAAGTTGGTGCTGTTAAATCAGATCTGAGAGCTATCAGAGATCGGACCGAGGCCAGCTTCAGATGGTGGTACGAAGCAAGCGTTGAACTCATGAAAGACATGGATGTTGTGCCAACAATGCCATTAACCACCAACATACAGTGTCATCGTGATAACGGCCCTGCCACAACACCTTTTCAGTACTTTCAGTGTTCATTGTGCATACCTCTTATGGATCACCTGATAACCCAGATGGACAACTACTTCAGTGAAGACCAGATGAATGTCTCCAAACTGATGTGTTTGATACCTCAAGTACTAATGAACTCACCTGACACCGCGGTCGACCCGACAGTCAAGTTCTATCAAGATGATCTAGTTTCGCCAAATGTGGTTGATGTGGAGCTTCTTTGTTGGCATAATAAATGGTCACAAGTTGACAAATCAGCCCTTCCAACCAGCGCCTCAACCACTCTTAGAGACTGTGATCCAGTTTTCTACCCCAACATAAACATTCTCCTCCGCATCCTTTGTACTTTGGTGGTTACTTCGGCAGAGTGTGAAAGGTCCTTCAGTACATTAAAACACCTGAAGACGTACCTGCGAAGCACCATGACCACAGAGCGGCAGTCGGGAGTGGCGATGATGAACATACACTATGGCAGAGCGATCGACATTGACAAGATCGTTGACATCTTTGCCATTTGTCATCCACAATGCCTTAGAAACATTTTGGCCGATGAGCAGTAAGACAATAAGAATAGAGAGATCTGCATCGGTTGACTAGGGTAAGATCAGTGTTCTCCATGGGCGCTTTAGTGGTGCACTGCCACGTTTGAATCCTGGCCCGCCACCCTTCCCTTGGCCAAAAAAATAATAATAATAATATAATAAAAATTAAACAAAAAAACCCTTTACTTCATCAGTATACACCAAATAAATCATAAAGTATTCGCTTTATTATAAGTTTGTAACTATTTAACATGCAGAAGACCATTAAACGAGTGCATACGGGGGTACATGAAGTGGCCACATGTTTGCAAGAGAAAAACATCCAGCTGGCTGCATACAGATTGTGACACAGAGCTCTGCAGATTGAGGTCTATCCCTGCGTTACACTACACCGCACCGCATTATACTGTACTGACACATAGTAATGTTGGAAGCTACAAGCTGCAGCTAAATAACTTTGCGGGTATTTGTAGCGTTATTGTGCAACGGTTACGCTTATCTATCGTCTTTTCTGACCATACACAGTTACAGTAATCATATAACAGTGCGCACACACACACACACACACACACACACACACACACACGCACGCACGCACATTAGTTAGGTTCAGGTCTTTTATTTTACGTATCTGTGATTATGTAGGCGAGAGCTGCATTTTGTGTGTTACAAAAAAAAGTATGCATTTATTGGGTATTTTGTTTATAAATTATAGAGATTATTGGCCTGCACTTAGACCTGACATTGTTCTGTAAATGTATGGTTTATGTGATGTTGGTAATATACAGTAAAGTAATTGGTATCTTCCAGTGGGTGGGGACAGGCCACTATATCCAGCCCTCTGAAGGGAGGTGGATTAGTGGGTCATGGGCTCTGTCTGTTATGTAATAGTCCTGTAATGTGCATCTAATCAGGCAGTGCAAAGATAGTGCAATACTTGACTTGAAAGCTTTAATGTCCTTAAAAAAGGCAATTTGTCTTACAGCACAGCAGAGTGACAAAAAACACATACAATAAAAAAAAAAAAAAAAACCCATCACAACACAATAAATAGCAAAACGTTTAAATAAATAAATACAGACCACTGGTCAGAGGCATCAATCAATACTAGAAATGTTAAAAGAAATCATTTATACATTAACACAAGTATAAGTGTGGTTTTAAGTATGTATCTCCCATATCTTGTTCAATTGATTAATTGCCATGGGGATGAAGGAGTTCTTTGCTCTATTTGTTCTGATATTAGGGTATCTGTATCTGCGACCTGAGGGAAGTGTTTGGAATTTAACTGAGAGGGGGTGGGTAATGTCAGTGCAGACTTTGCCTGCCTTTTTGGCTAATCTATCCAGGTAAAGGTTACTAAGCTCTTTTTGCTGACACCCCATTATTTTCCCACTTGTTTTAACGATTTTACCCAGTTTACTTTTGTGCGTCACTTTGGAGTGACCATACCAGCATACAATACCATAGCAAAGAATACTTTCAATAAAAGACTTGTAAAATAACGTCATAATTGTATTGTCAACATTAAAAAAGTTAAGTTTCCTTAGGAAATACAAACGCTGTTGACCCTTTTTATAAATTGCATCTGCCCAACTGTCCCATGATAATTTGTGGTCTATAATTAGACCAAGATATTTATAGTCCATTACCACTTCAATCTCCTCTCCTCCAATAACTGAGGGGGGCGCTGGTAAGACTTTTTGTCTGAAATCAAAGATCAGCTCTTTCGTCTTGGATATATTGAGATGCAAGTTAGACATTTCAGACCAGTTGACAAATTCCTCCAGTGCTGGACCATGCGTGGCTTCATTATGGTTCAGTAAGCTTACCAAGGCTGTATCATCTGCATATTTAATTATGTGGCAACCAGGGTGACTACTACGACAACTGTCGGTATACAAAATAAACAGCAAGGGTGAAAGAACACTACCTTGTGGAGTTCCAATAGAGGTAAGTCGAACATCTGACAAGACGTTGCCTACCTTCACCTGCTGTGCTCTGCCCTGCAGAAAGTCCATAGTCCACTTAATCAATTTAAAATCAAAGCGGAAGTCTTTTTTTAGTCTTTCAGCTAAAATGTGTGGGTGTATGGTATTAAAAGCTGATGAAAAGTCAGCAAAAAGGACACGAGCATGTGTCTTAGAACCTTCCAAGTGCATATACAAATAATCCAAAAGTGCGACAATGGCGTCATCTGTTCCTCTGTCACGCCTATATGCAAATTGTAGTGGGTCAAGGGCTTGCTGGCAAGAGTTGATGATGTGGGTTTTGACAATCCTCTCAAATGATTTGACTACAAGTGAGGTGAGGGAAATGGGTCTGTAGTCCTTGGGGGAAGATGGATGAGGGACTTTGGGAAGGGGGGCCACGTATGATTTTTTCCAAATATGTGGTACCACCTGAGTATCCAATGAGTGTTGGAAAAGATAGCAAAAGACCCCACTCAATTGGGCTGAGCAGTATCTCAGCACCTTGCCTCCTATATTATCAGGCCCAGGACTCTTTTGGATGTTGATCTTCCCAAACACCCGCCGCACTGTATCCTCCTTAATGGTGAATATTCCCACTGCCCCATTGTCCTGTAACCCATCCTGTAGCAAAATGGAATTACTGCCACTGGCCATATGCTCATGACGGGTGAAAAATTCATTCAAGTCATTGGCCAACAGATAGCGTGCTCTATCATCTGTTTGTTGTTCTGAGCTTTTGCTTGTCTTGTATGGGGCATTTGCCATCAACTTAATACCAGTCCATGCAGCCCTTGAATCTCCAGCCATTAATGTCTCTTGTACCTTATCTCTGTACTGGCATTTAGCTTTGTAAATCTCCTTGTTAACTTTTCTTTGTACCTCCTTCATGTCATGTTTACTTCCCAAAGCATATATCCTCTTTTTCTCATTTAATACCCCCTTCAACTCTTTAGTCACCCAGGGTTTATTGTTTGGGTACACCCTACTGGTCTTTTTGGGAATCACTGTCTCCACACAGAAATCTATGTAGCCTGAAATGACCTCTGTCATCTCATGCAGGTCGGCAGAGGAGTTTTCAAAGGTGCTCCATGTTGTAGACTCAAAGCACCCTTTCAGAGTCTCCACACTATCCTCCTGCCAAATCTGAGTCTGCTTCACAGTAGGTTTGACTCGTTTTAGAACCTACTTATAAGTGGGTGTCAGCAGAATAGTATTGTGGTCTGAGCTACCCAGGGGTGCTTTTGCACAGGATGAATATGCCTTCGGAATGGATCCATAGCACAAGTCTATAACCTTATTGTTCCTTGTTGAACATGTGACATACTGGGAATAGGTGGGGAGTGCACGTTTAAGGGTACAGTTATTAAAGTCCCCCATTACAAACTTGGGTGCATCAGGAGAAATCTCATCAAACTCCTGATTGATATTGTAAATGACATCGGCTGCTTTATCTGTATTTGCTCTTGGATGTATGTACACAATAGTCAAAAATAATTGTGGGAACTCACGAGGTAAATACGACGGTCGGAGAGACAGCGACAGAAGTTCAATATCCGGGGTGCATATTTTTTTCCTTATCACCGTTGTCCTGCACCATCGGTCATTAATCATAAAACACACCCCTCCTCCTTGCTCCTTGCCCGTGGTCTCACTGCAGCGGTCTAATCGTATGATTGAAAAGCCCTCTGGACAAACCTCTGAGTCCGACACGCCATTATTCAGCCAAGTTTCGGTGAAGGCTAGTATGCAGGCCTCCCGATATTCGTACAAGTAGCGAGTGTTTGCTTGCAACTCGTCCGCTTTCCTCTTGAGCGAACGGACGTTTGCCAAGATGATTGTTGGAAGTGGCACTTTTGCATTCCTCCTTCTGAGTTTTAGACGCGTTCCTCCTCGCTTCCCCCGTTTCCTCTTCTGTCCAAATCTGCTACTGGTGTTGTGCTTTATAATCTCTGCAGGTATATTTGTATCTGATATCCAGTCATGTGTACGATCACGGAGTTGCAAAAGAAAATCCTTTTTGTAGCGTATATGTGCCCCAGATTCGCCAGCTGGTTTGCATGCTGAGAACACCACCGCGGTAACTGCTAACAAAAATAATAATAAAACTAATGTCCATATACGGCTCATGATGGCCTGCAATGACTGTGGTCGAACTTATCTACGTTATTTTCAAAATAAGTCACGTAGGACAAAACAAACAACACTGAACATCAACACGCCGACAAACTGTGCTGCAGGTCGCCACTGTGCAGCGCCCCCTTCCAGTTCCTAATACAGTATTCCGTGTTGTAGACAAAGTATTTTTGTTGCAATAATTACTTGAACTTTTATTTTATTATTATAATTTATTTTGTGTTAAAATTCTGCTGCTACTTTGGGAAACCGGACCCAATAAAACATCTTGTATTAAAAGTTCTATGTTTGGCTGTTGTCCATCAGATGATATGTACAGTAAGAATGTGTTAATTTTTGTAAAATGATTTTAATAATGATTTCGCATTTCCTATCCATTTATTGGCCAGTTTCACATTCAAAAAAGCCCACAGTCTGTCAGCTTGGTAAGATGTCGAGCTGCTATCCATACACTGCCAGATAAAGATGATTTGGCCTAATCATTATCCGACATCTCAACAGCTTGCAACATGAGATGAAAGAATGATGCAAAGACTGCGTTATTTTCTCAAATGCATTCAATGTATTTTTTCATTTATAAATCTGCGGGTTTGCCAGTCATTGTGTGACACACACACACACACACACACACATTGAAAAATCCTTGCTACGCCCCTGTTCAGTCACTCACTAAATTTTTTATTTTTATTTTTTTCACCATCGTAGCGTTGCTCATTTTCATCTGCTTCTGACAAGTAATGATGCACAAACTCTGGCTCATGCTTTCATTATATCTCATTTACAACTCCAATTCCAAAAATGTTGGGACAAAGTACAAATTGTAAATAAAAACAGAATGCAATAATTTACAAGTCTCAAAAACTGATATTGTATTCAAAATAGAAGATAGACAACATAACAAATGTTGAAAGTGAGACATTTTTAAATTTCATGCCAAATATTGGCTAAATTAAAATTTCATGACAGCAACACATCTCAAAAAAGTTGGGACAGGGGCAATAAGAGGCTGGAAAAGTTAAAGGTACAAAAAAGGAACAGCTGGAGGACCAAATTGCAACTCATTAGGTCAGTTGGCAATAGGTCATTAACATGACTGGGTATAAAAAGAGCATCTTGGAGCGGCAGCGGCTCTCAGAAGTAAAGATGGGAAGAGGATCACCAATCCCCCTAATTCTGTGCTGACAAATAGCGGAGCAATATCAGAAAGGAATTCAACAGTGTACAATTGCAAAGAGTTTGAACATATCATCATCTACAGTGCATAATATCATCAAAAGATTCAGAGGATCTGGAAGAATCTCTGTGCGTAAGGGTCAAGGCCGGAAAACCATACTGGGTGCCCGTGATCTTCGGGCCCTTAGACGGCACTGCATCACATACAGGCATGCTTCTGTATTGGAAATCACAAAATGGGCTCCGGAATATTTCCAGAGAACATTATCTGTGAACACAATTCACCGTGCCATCCGCCGTTGCCAGCTAAAACTCTATAGTTCAAAGAAGAAGCCGTATCTAAACATGATCCAGAAGCGCAGACGTCTTCTCTGGGCCAAGGCTCATTTAAAATGGACTGTGGCAAAGTGGAAAACTGTTCTGTGTTCAGATGAATCAAAATTTGAAGTTCTTTATGGAAATCAGGGACGCCATGTCATTCGGACTAAAGAGGAGAAGGATGACCCAAGTTGTTATCAGCGCTCAGTTCAGAAGCCTGCATCTCTGATGGTATGGGGTTGCATTAGTGCATATGACATGGGCAGCTTACACATCTGGAAAGACACCATCAATGCTGAAAGGTATATCAAGGTTCTAGAGCAACATATGCTCCCATCCAGACGACGTCTCTTTCAGGGAAGACCTTGCATTTTCCAACATGACAATGCCAAACCACATACTGCATCAATTACAGCATCATGGCTGCGTAGAAGAAGGGTCCGGGTACTGAACTGGCCCGCCTGCAGTCCAGATCTTTCACCCATAGAAAACATTTGGCGCATCATAAAACAGAAGATATGACAAAAAGGACCGAAGACAGTTGAGCAACTAGAATCCTACATTAGACAAGAATGGGTTAACATTCCTATCCCTAAACTTGAGCAACTTGTCTCCTCAGTCCCCAGACGTTTACAGACTGTTGTAAAGAGAAAAGGGGATGTCTCACAGTGGTAAACATGGCTTGTTCCAACTTTTTTGAGATGTCTTGTCATGAAATTTAAAATCACCTAATTTTTCTCTTTAAATGATACATTTTCTCAGTTTAAACATTTGATATGTCATCTATGTTCTATTCTGAATAAAATATGGAATTTTGAAACTTCCACATCATTGCATTCCGTTTTTATTTACAATTTGTACTTTGTCCCAACTTTTTTGGAATCGGGGTTGTATATATATATATTTCAGTATTGAGATTCATATGATACAGGTATTCATGCTGGAGCTTCCAGCCATTGTATTATTTTTCTTAAAATGCAATACTGGAGTATTCTCAATGTCTTTCAGGTGTACGTGGAGTTCAACAGAATTGTGGGCAAAGACCTGAAGCAAGAATTCTATGAGAGCCTCGATAGGCACAGTCCTCGTCTTCTCGAGATATTTCGATCAAAGAGAGGGAACGTTGGGGAGCTGTTATCACATCTTTCACAACAAACCAAGGTTTGTGTATAGACATTATGCACATCCATTGTTTTTCACAACTTGACGTCACATAAAGTGCTGTTGTATTAGGTGGGATATGCAATCAAATTAATAAAATTGCTCTGAGCTTTCAGCATGAACTTACCAGTTGTGTAATTTGAGTTGTCATCTTACGCCCCCAAAGATTTCAGAGCCAACTGACATCCAGACACTGGTGCTGAGAGGACTTCCTATTATCCTTGGTGACAAGCCAGCAGATGTCTACAGATCAGTCTTTGTAAGTTACTCCTTACCTTCTCATATGGTATCGAAAGGGACCATGATGACATAATCTTGAATTTTCACCAATATGTTGTTGTTACTGTCTCTGATAAACCATGTGAGCACAGTACTGTATTACTTACACAAAAACAATAAAAAAAAAATGAGCCTGACAGATTATAATACACATACAGCATCTTGCTGTTTGATGATTAGCTGTTTCAGCTCATGGCAATAGCATGCTCTGGCCCTCGTGATTTTTCATATTCATTGCATTTCATGTGATTTGTGAGGTGTTAATCATACATATTTATACAGTAATGCCCTTCCCTTTATCAGTCAGCACTATTAGCAACACCTCCTTCCAACTTCTTTGGGTGATCTGTTTGTCTAATCCCCTCTAGCAGTGACTCTCCCATGATTAGGCTACATTGCGGAATATTATTGATGGTTATTTCGTGAGTGTGGCAGTGGGGGCGTGGTCAAGCGTCGGTCTGTGACCGGAGGCCGGAGTCAGGGAAGGTAAGTGGCAGAATCACTGCACCTGAGGTTAATTAATGTGTTTGTGTGTCTTCCCCAGTGACCGCGCCCTATTTAAGGAGAGAGAGTGAGAGCAGAGGGAGCTTTCTCCCCAACCAGACGACTGGAGTGTGTGCGTGCGTGTGTGGCTGAGAGAGTACTGAAAAAAAAAAGTCATTGAATGTACTTAATTTTAATGCGTACATCGGTCCCACACAATCCAATTGTGTAAGCTTAAAATAACTTTAACCTTACACAATAACATTAAGGGGATGAAATCACTTTAAGCTTACACAATTGGATTGTGTGGGACCGATGTACGCATTAAAATTAAGTAAATTCAATGACTTTTTTTTTTTCAGTGAGTGAAAGTTTACTGAAAAGGTAAAAATAAAGGAGTTGGTGAACTCAGTTCTGGCCTGCCGTCCTTCTGTGCTCCACCCACCCATACGAACTGCTACACTGGTGCCGAAAACCGGGACTTGGAGCGCAGAAGCAGAACAGCCCCATGGAGTCCTCCCCGTTCACCGACCTGGTCCACGCCCTCGCCACGGCCCAGCAAAGCCAGCACCAGGCACTAGTCGCCCTCCGGAAGGAACAGGAACAGTGGTTCGAGGCCCTGGTGCTGGCTCAGCAGGAAGAGCGACAGGCATTCCGGCACCTCCTCGCGTCGGCGGGGTCCACCGCTGTGGGCCCGTGCCCCTTCACCCTGATGAAGATTGGCCCGCAGGACGACCCTGAGGTTGCCCAGTTGCAGACCGAGTTTTCAGATGTGTTCTCACCCCTGCCCAGCCGCACCAACCTCATAGAGCACCACATTGAGACGCCCCTGGGGGTGGTAGTGCGTAGCCGCCCTTACAGGCTACCCAAACACAAGAAAAAAGTTGTTCGGGAAGAACTCGAGGCCATGCTTGAAATGGGCATCGTCGAGGAGTCCCACAGTGACTGGAGCAGCCCGGTGGTCTTGGTACCCAAGGCTGACGGGTCGGTCCGGTTCTGTGTGGACTATAGAAAAGTCAACGCGTTGTCTAAATTCGACGCGTACCCAATGCCTCGTATTGATGAGTTGCTTGATCAACTAGGCACGGCTCACTTTTACTCGACACTGGATTTAACAAAGGGTTATTGGCAGATCCCCTTGACTCCATTATCCCGAGAAAAAACAGCCTTTTCCACACCGTTTGGCTTACACCAGTTTGTCACACTTCCTTTTGGGCTGTTTGGAGCACCCACTACATTTCAGCGGCTGATGGATAGGGTCCTCCACCCCCACGCCACCTATGCGGCTGCCTACCTCGACGACATCATTATCTATAGTAATGACTGACCAAGGCACCTCCAACATCTGAGGGCCGTCCTTAGGTCACTGAGGCGAGCGGGTCTCACAGCCAACCCGAAGAAGTGTGTGATTGAGCGGGTGGAAGTACGGTATCTGGGCTTCCACTTGAGCAACGGGCAGGTGCGTCCCCAAATTTACAAAACAGCGGCAATTGCGGCCTGCCCGAGGCCCAAGACCAAAAAGGGGGTGAGACAGTTCCTGGGGCTGGCTGGCTATTATCGTAGGTTTATACCTAATTATTCGGATGTCACCAGCCCGCTGACTGATCTCACTAAAAAGGGGGCACCAGATCCAGTCCAGTGGACGGAGCCATGCCAGCAGGCTTTTTCTGAGGTAAAGGCTGCACTGTGGGGGGGGGGGGCACTTTTACACTCCCCTGACTTTTCTCTCCCCTTTATGTTACAGATGGATGCGTTGGCCAGAGGGCTGGGGGCTGTTTTGTCCCAGGAGGTGGAGGGGGAGGACCGCCCAGTGTTGTATATCAGTAGGAAGCTGTCGGTGCGTGAGGGGCGCTACAGCACCATTGAAAAGGAGTCCCTAGCGATCAAGTGGGCAGTCCTTGCCCTCCGTTACTACCTGCTGGGATGCCCTTTCACCCTCTGTTCAGATCACGCGCCCCTCCAGTGGCTCCACCGCATGAAGGATGCCAACACGCGGATCACCCGTTGGTATCTGGCACTCCAACCCTTCAACTTCAAGGTGATCCACAGGCCGGGGGTGCAGATGGTTGTGGTGGACTTCCTCTCCCGTCAAAAGGGGGGGGGAGTCAGCTGCAGGTGGGGGTATGTGGCAGCGGGGGCGTGGTCAAGCGTCGGTCTGTGACCGGAGGCCAGAGTCAGCGAAGGTAAGTGGCAGAATCACTGCACCTGAGGTTAATTAATGTGTTTGTGTGTCTTCCCCAGTGACTGCACCCTATTTAAGGATAGAGAGCGAGAGCAGAGGGAGCTCTCTCCCCAACCAGACGACTGGAGTGTGTGTGTGTGTGTGTGGCTGAGAGAGTGAAAGTTTACTGAAAAGTAAAAATAAAGGAGTTGGTGAACTCAGTTCTGGCCTGGCGTCTTTCTGTGCTCCACCCACCCATACGAACTGCTACAATGAGAAATTAATGATTGTGCTCGTATGTTGATATTGTTTATTAAGGACTCTGATGAAGATGCCTCGCTTCGCCACATTGACATTGGGATCTTCCTGGTTGAGCCCGAAAGTGCTGCACCTTCATCTTCCCTGCATCTCAGTCCAGCCTCATTGAAGATCATCATTGAGGGAGAAATTGTGATTGACAACCTTCAAGACCTGCCAAAAGTGATGTGGATTCTCTTTGGACTTTCATACGCACTGCATCTAAACTACCCCAAGTCTATGAAGCTCACATTCCAGTTCATCCAACAGGTTCTTCTAATGTTGGGTCACAGTATTTAATGTTAAGGTCTTAACAAAGAGAAGTCAGCACATTGAGAAGTGTATATTAAAACACAAAGGCACCTGTGACTGCTCTTCAGCTACTACCAGTAACATTCTCTGTTCTGTAGTTCTGCTTGGTTCCGTAGGATTAGGGTTCGATGCAGTAGAGTATGCACAGGACTGCATAATAATGTTCTTTCAACCCAAATGAACAGTTCATGTGACCTCCAGTCACGTTTGAGAGGCTTGTTTTAATGCCTGTCTGCATGTGTCCAGTTTTCAGGATAAAGCAGATATTTAAATGCTGTGTTCATTTTTCTTCTCCAGTCAGATGGAAAAGTGAAACTGAAATTATTGCAATGCAATTTTCATGAATGATTTTACTTGTCTTTTGAGTGACAGGGTTTGTGCAAGACTGCAGAATGTTATCTTGCACTGTATTGTAAAAAATAAATGTTTTTTTTTCTGAACATTTAAATGTGTTTAATTTCTTCCCTTCAATACAATTTTGTTTAAAGTATTTATTACAAAAACAAAATGGTATAATTACATTTGAAGAAACCACATTATTTATCTTAACAAATAAATTTATTCAGTGATAAATATAATATTTATGTATATTTAGCTTAAGATAGTTATTTCAAAAAAGTTGGGGATCCAAAGAAAATTAGTTAAATGAACGAATGAATTTGAGTAAAGACTAATGATCATCGATGTCATGACAACTTAACCTGTTTAGTTTCAGCGTGTGTGAAAACTAAAGTGGTTTAGGGGAACGGGTTTCAACGCAATTTTCTAGGAAACTCAACTAATTTGGGATAACGGTGTGATTGGCCCCAAATAACTACTGTCTGAATCATCCAACTTTTATCGCAATATTGATGGTGTGCATTTTAAGCCTGCTCAAGTCAGAAGTAGTATTGGAGTAGTATTTGATCCATCACTCACTTTTGATATTCATATGAAGTCACTCACCAAACTTGCATCCTTTCTCCTTCATAACATTCCTCATCTTTGCCCCCTTCTGACAAATAACAAGACAAAAACTCTGGTTTATATTTTGATTATGTTTGTTTAGCTTGCTGTAATTCCCACTTCAAATGCCTTCGTGGAAAATCTTTACAAAAGCGTCACTATATTCAGAACTCTGCAGCTACATTTCTAACTCATACTAAACGCTCCGCTCACATCACCCCATTCTCTCTCAGCTACACTGGCTACCGGTTCTGTCCCATATCAAATTTAAAATCTTGCTTATCTCTTTCAAAGCCCTGCATAATCTTGCTCCTATATACCTTAGGGAACTACTGACCCCCTACACTCCCTCTCGCTCACTAAGGTCTTCTAGCAACAACCTACTTTCTGTCCCACACACCAGACTTTCCACCATGGGGGGCAGGTCCTTCAGTGCCACGACCCCCAAACTCTGGAACGCTCTTCCTCTATCTCTCCATGATTGCTCTTCTTTCTCTACTTTCAAATCTCAGCTGAAGACGTCTCTTCCATCAACAGTTCTCTTCATCTCTTACAGCTTAGTCTTTTTTTTCCTTTTTGTAAAGCAAACTTGGGATAGTGAAAGCCATGAAATAACTTATTATTATTATTATTTACTTTGTTAGAAATGTTGAACACACTGTATTTAACAATTGACATCTCTTCGTCTCCTTACTGCTGAGGGTTTTATTTATTTCTCTTATAAAAATGTATCTTTGCAGCTGAAATGTTGAATGTTCTGTATATTAGATGAAGAAAAGCTACATTTTAGTGTCTGAACATTCTTGTTGTAAGCTTCTGGAAAAACTGTTTTAAACTCCTCAGGTTGGGAAAAATCATAAAGTGTCCATGTAGAAGGTGAATTATGTTTGCTTTGTACGTTTAAGTCATTATATCGAGGTCCAAGTGGACCAGCCCTGTTTGACTCTGCAAATATGATATCTGATGAATTTGCACAAGTTTTTCATGATGAAATGAAGTTAATTCATCTGTTGTCAAACTAATTAACCCTTATATTGTGTTCGGGTCAAAATTGACCCGTTTTCAAGTTCAAGTTTGTAAAAAGTACCATTTGGATTTTTGTACTGAAATGAGGCTTCATCTAATCCTCAGACACATCTGATTAAATGCAGCAAAATTGATTTTCACCATTTTAGTAAATTCTAAAGGTTTCAAAATAAAAAAGTTACATTTGTGGTGTTACGGGTCAAAAATGACCCGGCAGAGAAGACTGGCTGTTCTATGCATCACTTAAAAGCTATGGGTTGCTCTGGGGATCAATTATGGCCCAATATGCCCAGTTATGGCCCACATCACACAAACACACACACACACACACAAACACACATGCATGCAGGTGTGTGCACGTACGCACGCACACGTGTACACACACACACACACACACACACACACACACACACACACACAGACCCCCTTCACACACACATGCACAGACAGAGAGACACAGGAACACACATGCATGCAGGCGCACACACACACACACCGGCCCCCTACATCACCACCCCCCACGTGAACTCAAACTTTCTCGCAGCATATTGATACCCTCTGTAGGATGGGATATTATCAGTTGAATTCTGTAGGAGCATCAGTCAACATGAGCAAGAGGTATACTGTTCATGAGGCGCTGGATCACATCTTTGGTCATGACAGCGATCCTGAAGACAGAGGGGAAAGTGAAGCTGAAGGGGATGTGTCTGAGGATGAGGATGAGGTTCAGCTTGACCCTGAACAAGACCAAACATCTGAGGAGGAGGAGGACCCAGATGTCACAGATGCTGAAAGAGAGGTGTTCAAGTCAAGAAGAGGTGACATTTCATGGTCATCAAGCCCTCTTCAAACCCAATGCAGGGCACCAAGGGAGAACATCCTCAGAATGACTCCAGGTCCTACCAGATACGCTGTGTCACACGCCCAAGACATCAAGTCAACGTTTGAACTGTTCTTTCCACGACCTCTTCAGATTATCCTACTCGAGATGACCAACATGGAAGGGAGAAGAGTGTTTGGTGATAGCTGGATGGAGTTGGACAAAACACAGCTAGATGCCTACATGGGACTGTTGCTTCTTGAGGGGGTGTACAGATCCTGTAATGAAGCTACTGCCAGCTTATGGGATAGTGAGTCAGGCCACCCTATTTTTCGTGCCACAATGTCGTTTCAAGCCTTTCATGTATTATCAAGAGTGCTCCGCTTTGACAACAGGGAGACAAGAGTTGCTCGTCGTGTGAATGACAAGCTTGCTCCCATCAGGGATGTTTGGGACAAATGGGTGGAGAATTTACCCCTTATGTACAATCCTGGGCCAGAGGTGACAGTGGATGAACAGCTAGTCCCTTTCAGAGGCTGCTGTCCCTTCAGGCAGTATATGCCAAGCAAACCTGGAAAATACGGCCTCAAAATCTGGGCAGCATGTGATGCAAAAACCGCCTATGCATGGAATATGCAAATATATACCGGAACACCACAAATGTCACCATTGTTAATCATTTTAAATTTAAAAATAAAACAAAGGGGTTTTTTTGGTAGGTGTACTCTAATATCAGTTTATAAGACATTTACAGTTTATAATTACTCATTCTATGAGTAAAAGAAATATAATAAGGGAATTTAAACAGTTTTTGTAATTAAAAAACGAGTGGTATATTTTAAGATACAAGGTCTGTGGAGCCAACTAAAAAAATTCCAACAATGGTTCCATGGATATGAATACATACTAAGTTAGCAATGAGGTGAAAAACAATATTGGAAGAAAACTAGTGATTTTAAGCATTTTCAGGCTGATTTAAATCATGGGTCAAATTTGACCCGCTAACACTACAGATGTGAACAGCTTTCTAACACATTACAAGGGTTAAAACTGGTGACCATGAACACTGTGTAAAAACATTTAAATGAGCAAGATATACATTTTCCAATTGAACAAATGATTTATATTTTGCAGACTGAAAAGTAGCATCATAGGAAGTCAGAAAAATGCAGTGTGGAAAGAAATCACTGCTGGGGTCAAGAGCATTTCCATCAACAATCAAAGTACAGCTGATGGTTCAATATTTAACTTCTACATCCATGATATATAGAGCCGACATTTTATCCTCTATAAAAGTAGTCTAATATAATCACTTATATCAGAAATCTTTACATCGTGGTGATGAACAAATGGCCAGATCTCAAACTCGCCACCAAAAATTACATGGTTCTGCAGTCGTCTTTTACAGAAAAGAAAACCCATTTTCAAAATAGAGTTATGAAGATAGATTATGATATAAACTACAGATTCACGAGCTGATCAAGCTGAGATAATTACAGTTAGCATATATTTTTGTTTATGACTTTTTCATCGTTGTATATAAATTGACAAAATTGTATTATTGTCTCTTATATTTTATTGTTCCCTGCTGTCATCAAGAAGAGCACAGTGGAAATCAGTGTATTTAATACTTTGTGTTTTCCTCAGTGCCGTTTATACTGTACCTTTTACATGTGTGAATTTTACCAAATAAATCCATACCATACCAGCAGCTCGGGTGTTTCTGGCAATATTTCCACCTTTTTCCGTACAAGTGCATCCTCCTGTAATGTTCACATGAATCCTGTATAGTAAAGCAGTGTTTGTTTACCCTCTTTCTGCATTACCACGTGGGTTGGACTGTCTACCACAGTAATTACGGTAGGCTAGCCTGGGGACGTCTTTAAGAGGAAGTTTTTCATGAATGAGTCGAGAGCATGCTAAGCATGCTAACAAGTAGTATAATGCATAGTTTCAGCCTCATTTTACAGGTAAAGAGTTCAGGTTTGTCCATAAATCAGGGTTGCAGCTCATTAATGCACGATTTCAGATGTTTAGTGAAAAAACTGACATTGTCACCTTCGTAGACCTTTTGCTTTGCCCCTTCAGTACTGAAGAGCGACACTCAGCCTTGCACCCAAATGACGTCACGCATCGCCCTTCCAACAGGCAACATGGCAGCCTACTGGTGGCATTAGAGCAGCGATACAAAAACACTCACAACTTTCTCATAAATGGTCAAATATGCCTGAAACATTTTGTAGCCCTTCTCATTACCCCTCCGATAAGTAAGAGGACCAAAGTGGGTTCGTTTACTAACTATAGCAGTTCAGTGCACACAGACAGGTGATAAACCTCAAGTGAGTGGAGCCTGACATGACATATGTCCCTTCAAACAAACAATATATATTTTTATTAACCGTTTTTTTTTTTACCAAAATGTTAGGGTACACTTCATTTTAAACAACCAAAAACATTATAATAAATCAAAGTGCCCCATGGCAGTACACTGAATATATTCCAGTAACCCTTTTTAACCCAACAAAAGTTGCCCCTTTAACCTCCACCTATAAGAATCTCTCCTTTGATAAAACAAAATTAAAATAAAATAAACTTAGTGGGCTTCAATCGCTCCAGTCCCTTAACACTACATCCCGCTGTATTTAAATTAACACAAACTGTAGCCAGGCCTCTCAGGGAAAATAGAGATGGCCTTCACACTTTAGAACACAGAAAAATAATACACACAAATGCACCGGTGCACTGAGAAAAGGAAACAAAAAGCCGGCAAACCCAAAAAATAACAAACGTTGCAGGCCTGATAAGAACGTTCATATGGGTCTTGTCATTTTCACTATTCAGTCTTTACTCACGACACCGACGAGCTGCTCGGGTGGACAGATGGTGGGGGTGCGCACCTCCCACGTTGCCCAGAGAAACCATTGACTTTACCCAGGTCGCCAGTGGTGCTATCTGGGGCGTGTTGATCCCTCGACGGTTGCTTGGTGGAACCTCAGATGTGCCGGGAAGTCTGAAGCGCTAACCAAACAACATTCACTGCCTATTATCTATATTATTAGACACCACAACTCTGACGTGGTGGTCTATTTTTTATACAAGTGAGCACGCGACTGTACTTTTATCGCAGCACGCTAGCGTGCAGCTGTACTGATCTCTTTGCAAGCTAGCATGCGTCTGCACTGTGCTTTTTGCAAGCTAGCATGTACGACTCACGTGCGTTACCTTCACACAGTACATAGATACACTTGTAATGGCCTGCGGATAACTGCCGCCAGGCACTCAAATCAACTACTCAAAATGATAACGTTTGGCGTCACCAGACCTAAAACTGTTATTAACACACACGGACTAGAATGGTGAAATATTCTTACTGCAGTAATCTTCTCCATGCCGACTTGACCGGAGCTTCTCTCTTTTGTCTCTCCCCCCTTGTTCTGCTTGTCTTTATTTTTTTCCTTTGAGGAACTCTCACTATAACTTCATGAACTCACATACATTCACCCATTGCACTTTTATGTAATGTCTCTTATTTAGTATGTTTAGGCAACGTCTTTTTTTATTATTATTAATATTATTATTTACACAAAAAAATACTATGTCCTAGGAAATTAACCATCTATCCATTTGTTGCAGACCAGTAACAGGCATAGTGAAATGCAATCACGTGACTCGGGGAGTCTCCCGGGTTACAATTTCTTACAGGCTCTCAATGTTACACGCAACCAAAACATGCATGTATTTAGTTTACATTTTCTCTTCCTTTAAATATACAGAGCCTCATTTTAATGAAGTTTCAGTTTAATCAGAGCCAGGCATCAGTGGTGTTCAGCCTTCAGCTAGACAAACCGGCCTGGAGGCTCAGAGAGCCAGGAAACCCTGAGCTGAGAGACAGACAGAGAGAGAGAAAAAGTAAGTGTCCTCCGCTCCCTGTGCTGCCACACCATCAACCTGGATGCTTTGGGAGACAAAAGCAACTCAATAACCACTTGTCCCTCTCCATAAAAAAATCCCTGCACTCCTCACAACCCCTCTCACAACTTACAGATGTGCTGAAGTCTCTGAACAGAGCCAGATGTGCTATTATTGAGATGTAATGACTGGCAAAGCTCTTGTTTAAATAGGTGACTCAATAATCCTGTAACCCGTCAAAGAGCAAATTGGTGAACCGAACCATTGCTTTTAATTATGGCACCAATAGCAAGTAGGCTATCTCAGAATGAAAGAGAAAATAATCTGATGCCAAAACAACTGTTCATCCTGTTCATTGCAAAAAAAATTGTGTTCGAGACATACGACACATTGGTCTAGTCAATCTCGGACTTGAGAAAATATATCATTTGTGTGTTGATGCAGTTGCACGAGAAAAGAACCTGAATGCAAAACCAAAGACACTCGTGTAGAATGTAGATCATGATCACCGAAAACTTCTGTGAGACTGAGCGAATATAAAGGACAATGTGTTGGTAAAACAGGACTTAACAGTTGGTGTGAGGTTCAAGATATGGTTCATGAAAAAGTCATTTGATGAGAGAGAGAGAGAGAGAGAGAGAGAGCAGTGAGGTGTCAGTGAGATTTGCATGAACAGGACGGAATCGTTTCATTTCTCCCAGAATAGAGCAGAAACTTCACCAGATGTTCAACTTCCTTCAGTCAAACTCACTGAAGCACAAAACACAGCACTGAATCTACAGCTAATCACACTCTCTCATCACACTGATCATCACTATTAACTCCAATAAAAGAACAGACAACGTCCAAAATTCAGCTTTATTTCAGCACAAACTACAGGAAGAGCAACAGGACAGTGAAGAGAGGAAAGACAGAAATGTCAGCATTGTGTAGAATTGAAACTCTATTGTAGATGGATCATAAGCAGCTCCATGTTAAACTCTATCTTGGATCCACTAGCCTTCACACTGACTCTTTCTGAACGTGACTGGATGATTGACGTTGTTATGGGAGACCGTGCAGCTGAACTCCTCCCCCTTTTCCCAGAGGTCTTTGCTGAGGGTCAGGGTGCTGCTGCGGCTGTAACGGCCGTTCTTCTCTACTTCTGCGCTGCTCAGAACCCCGTTCTTCACCTCTGAGCCGTCCACTGTCCAGCTCACCAGCGCCCCCTGTGGAGAGTAGCCAGACAGCAGGCAGAGCAGCGAGGCCGATCCCTCAGACAGCTGCAGAGGGGACGGAGGGAGCAGAGACACGGAGGGAGCTGTGGAACCCGCTGGAGAGGAGAAACACACAAACACATCATAGACACCTCATTCACACACAATTAGAAATGAGGATGAAATATTTCTGCAACTTTGTGGAACTGACTGATCTTACAGAGGAATTAAGTCGAATAAAGTCTGACTTCATGACTGAGTTTCATTCACTACTTTATTATGTGACATCAGTTTCAGTGCAGCAACAAAACAAACATGTTCCACTCTGTAATTTATCTGGGAAAATAATTTTACAACAAGTTTTATTACTTTATAGTTCAAACCTTCAGCACATTTAACTGCAGCAAATACAAATGTAGCTGATGACAGAAATATTCATCGTTTAACACAAACACACACAGCAGCTTTCATCTGGATTTTACATCAGCACACAGTCACTATATTTATTAAATGTTTATTATAGAGTAACTGCAGAGTTATTGCATGTTGAATTGATAGGAAGTGTGTAATTATTACATATTTAACATCAATAATTGATTGAATGTTTAAGAACATTAATATGGGATCTGTTCTGATACTGAAATGTATTCCTCATCAGAGCATAATAACACACAATAAAATCAATTACACAATTATAAACATAAATACTCTGTTCAGTTTAAGTTTATTTATTACTGTAATGAGTAATGAACTAAAAAAATTTTGCAATAAAAGTAGAAAACACACTTACTGTTCACAATGAGTTTGGAGCCTCCACCAAAAGTCCACCACAGTGATACATTCTAATGAAACCGTCGTACAAAAACCTCCATCACACTGCAGTACACACACACACACACACACACACACACACACACACACACACACACTTTGCATTATCAGTCCATGCTTCAGTGCTCTGCGAGTGTTTATAGCCCTGTGACTTTAACACTTCATGACTGAGAGCTGCTGCTCAGCAACTTCACCCACAGCAACCATGACTTTGATCAGCGTCTTCATCTGCACACTGGCCCTCTGGACTCAAGGTGAGAGTTTAACATCAACTCACAGCCTCACACACTTCATTTCATACGAATTCTACACCACTTTAGAGCTTACAAACACAATCTATGTTTCTCTTCAGGATCCAGAGGTCAGGTGACTGTGACTCAGACTCCTTCAGTGCAAACTGTTGCTCCAGGAAACACAGTCACCATCAACTGTAGAACCAGTAGCAGAGTGGATGGTGGTGACTATCTCGCCTGGTACCTGCAGAAACCTGGAGAAGCTCCTAAACTCCTGATCTACTATGCTACTAGATTACAGTCAGGGACTCCAGCTCGTTTCAGCGGCAGTGGATCTGATACTGACTTCACTCTGACCATCAGTGGAGTCCAGACTGAAGATGCAGGAGATTACTACTGTCAGAGTGCACATTATATCAGTAGTCGCTATGTGTTCACACAGTGTTAGAGCGTCGTACAAAAACCTGGGTCAGTGAGAGTGCACAGAGAAGCACTGCTGCAGCTGGGAGCGACTGCAGGTGCTGAGGGGGAGGATGTGATACAGCACAATGACACACACTGTGGACGAGAGAAAACACACCACACTAACTCACTAATACACACACATCTGTGAGAGGAGTCCACCTTTCTCAGCTGTGGACAGACAAACAAAGTCCTGATCATTCTGATTCACTGCTTACTAATTATCTTTATCCCATTTTACACAGTTAAGTATTTATTATAGTTATAATTTGTTGCACATATTATTTACCATTATACATGATTATCGAGTTAATATTTTATGATAATAACTTTAATATTCTATATATAGAACCATATTATAGAGCTGAGGCTGACATTTAAAATATAAACGACATTTTTTTTTCTTCTGATCATAATGCATCACAGTTGAAATGTATTTCAGATTCAAGTCATAAAACACAAAGAAAGACAGGGAGCGACCTGAGGAAACAGACAGAGAAGAAAAGTGCAGTGAGCAGAATGATGCTAAAACATATGTTCCTGAAATTCCAGGCATCTCTCCTTAAATTACATGAAACTGGGACGATGGGTGGCAGAAAATTTCATATTTTCCAAACTGTCCCACTTTAGCAATAGATTTCTCTCACTTTCTTTCCTTCCAGGTCACTAGAGGCGTCACGAGGGACATTTTGTAGGTCAGTGCGTGTAAACACGGTGTCAAACACATTGGAAAGAGAAAGTGAGACATATTGACACTTTACACAACATGTCAAAGGCAACATACTGAACAGAACTCGAGTTCGTCAGTGGAAAAAACCCAAATGAAGACATTCTGATATGGATTCGTTCCCACTGTTCACAAACACAGACATCATGAATCACCTGCAAACTTGGCAAGAACCTGATGACGACTTACATTTAAACATGAAGGCTCCCGCTGGCTACACCTACCGATCAAATCCCAGATTAAAAGGAAGAGGGGTGGCTTGGCTGTGCTTTATCAGTCTGATTGAAAAGTTAAAGAACTTTCACTATTCTATGAAACATCATTTGAATATTTTGCTCTGAAGGTTGTCTCCTCCCCTCCTGTGCTGTTGTTATTCATCTATCACCATCCTTAAGCTGCTGTGAGCTTCTTATCAGACTTTAATGAACTCCTTACAATCATCTCATCCCTTTGTCCTGCCATAATTGCACTTGGTGACTTTAAAATCCATGTTGGCACTCGCTCCTCCTGCACATCCGAGTTCTTCTCAGTGTTAGAGTGTTTTAACATGATACAGCATGATGGCTTTCCAACTCACGCTTTTGGTCAGATTCTTGATTTGATGTCTTCTACTGTTTTGAGTGATATCTCCATCTCTCCTTCAGTTTTTGGTATCACTGTAAAAAAAATTCTGTTGTTTTTACGGAAAAAAACTGGCAGCTGTGGTTGCCAGAATAATAATGTAAAAAATACAGCAGAATGTAAAACACATTACAGAGCAACGTGTAAATTTTACAATTTAAAACCGTTATCCTTTACAAAATAACATTATAAAAATTACATGCTAAACTGGTAAATTCAACTTCCCTTTTCAGCCAAATTAGCATGACTATGCCTTTTTTAAAGCCATTTTTTTCCTGTACAATTTACATGCGGTGGTTGCTTATTTTACATCTAATCCCATTCAATTTCACTGAAAAAAATCAGACACAAGGCATTATTAAACAGTTAAGGCTCATTATAAGACAGTAATTTTACTGAATTTTTCTGCTTATTTTATTAAAAGGTTGTGTTTCATGTAATATATTTTGTAGTATTAATAGCAATGTTTTGTAGTGAAATTAACATCTACATGCTATCATTGAATTCTTTAAGGAATGTCTTCATTAGATGAGTATTAAATATAGACAGACTCACAGACACACCAAGACTCACAAACAGACTCACAGACAAACACACCAACACAAACTCTGACGCAATGTCAAACAAAGATTTTCATTTGGAACGTTTACTGTTAAAACAAAAGAACTCAGCCACCTCAAGAAAACTGGGACTGGGACACAGATAAAATGTTTATTTTTTCCTCTACATTAAAAGGTAGATTGAACGCTTCTATATTTGATGGTTACATTTAAACTGCACTTTCTTTTTATGTTTGACTTTCACCATAAATGTGAAGAGAACTGTAACCTGTGGTATGCAGCAACTTTTAAACAAATACAATACCAACTTGTCATTTCAAACCCCCATTTTATTATTTCGACAAGGTATGCAAAATACTTTTCAAAAACTTTTCAACAGTCGTGTGTGTTTTTTGCTTTTCTTAATTTTAAACTAAAGAATAAAATATTTCCTTTCCTTTTCCTCTTGGAAAAAAAAAAAAACATTTGGAATAAGGCCTTGAATATAAAGAAACACCAGACTGTCACAACTTCAAACCAATATTTTAATCTGTAACATAATAATGCAAGCTTCAGTAACTAAGCAACCATAAGAAACCTTCTTGGATCAAGGTGAGGACTCTGGGGTTCACGTGTAGACGGGAGGTACTGGTCTTCTCTACTTTCGTCCCCTTCTCAGGATTTATGGAGAAAAAGCACCTTGGGAAACAGAAGAAAAACAGACAAAATGTATTAATGATAAAGTAACTTCCAAAACAACAACAATAAAATACCACATCAAGCAACTTTTTTACTTTTTTGTTGTTGTTACAGTTCAAGACAGAGAAAATGTTGGCTGAACAATCCAAAATAACACACCTCTGCAGGAACTCTAGGGTGGATGCCAGCTCGGATGGATAATGGATGTTGAAGCTGTAGTAGCTTCCAAACATCATACTGATGACACAAAGGAGGGGATGTTCTCTTGAACAATGGTTCTGTCAACACTGAGCATAAACCATGTGGAAGTAAAGCGGGATCGCCCTAAAAAAGAAGGAATCACACTCAAATGTAAGTGAAACGAATGGTTGGGCTCCTGACACTTTTCAGGGCACAGACAGACACACAGACACACACAGAGACAGACAGACAAACACATGATTTATACAGTTGTAAAAAATGATGAGGGGTGGTAGTTGCATTTTTCACAGAAACGCCAGAGACATGTCTTCCCGACACTCACAGACACCTTCCAACACACACACACACACATAGACACAGCCGATGCGCACCTGTTGGCGTCTCTTCCATGTATTGGAATTTGCTTTTTAGCATGGTTAGCGCGCTACACACACGCAACAGACACATATTCCTCAGTTTAACAGTTATTTACCATCATCGCGAATAGCGCAGGTACCCGTTGTCTCGCATCATATTCCACTCGCCACACAATAGTTTTACCACACAACAAACATTTCCACTCACCACTGTACCTGGTGCAACAACAATCCAGGCCGGGGGGGAAACCGGAGCCCTTCCGGAACCAATGTTTTAACCACTGTTCCGGTGCAGTGGCGGGAACTTGGTTGAAATGGTGATGTAATGTTTTGTAATTATTGTTGGGTGGCTTTATTTAATATGTATTGAATTTAATGTGGTGTATGTGTTTTCTAATATGTCTGGGGTATATGGTGGTATTGTGTAGGTTTAACTAAATGTGTTTTTAACTGTTTTTTGAGTGTTGGTGTAATGGGATGTTTCTATTGGTTGCTGACTGTCCAATCAGCACGTTACTCTTGATTGTGAACCCTTTAAAAGGGGCAAGAGTGTTCATTTTAGAGAGAGAGGTGCAGGAGGACACATGCTTGCTGTGAGGCTGTGTAACAGAAGTAGGTGCAGAGAAGTGTATACTGAGTTTTGTATTTTAAAAAGTCTTTTTGTTGTAGTTATATTTGTGTTGCCTGATTGAGGCCAGTTTTGTTTTGTGGGTTTTTTTCTCAGTTTTTGTTTTCCTATTTTTGTATTTACTGTTTGCACTAGAAATAAACTCGCATCCGTTTTACATTATACTTTAAGTAGCCTTAGTTTTCTTCCTGTTGTGGCCAATCCTGGCATGAGGTGGGGGGTGGAGAAGCCCTCCTTCTCACAGGTGGTGTCAGAAGTGGGATGTGACGTCTCGGAGAGCTGAGGAAGAACACGGGCAGATGGTGCCGATTCCTGTGATGGCATACCGACGACTACGCAAAGATGGCCTGGAGGTCATAGTCGAGAAAGAGGGCGCAGCCGAGGAGGAAGAGTATGATGCTGGTGAGCAGACAGAAGGCGCCACAGGTGGAGCGGCAGATGTTCCACACATGATGGATATGGGCTCGCTATACGCCCTCCTGCAGAAATCTATACAAGACCAGCAGCGGGAAGCCCATAAGCAAGACATGCGATGGCGCAGTGTCCAGAGCCAGCTCAACAGCATGCACGATGAGCTGGAGAGGGAGCGGCAGAGTGCAGCAGAGTGGCGACAGCAGCCAGAGCATGATGACAATGGAGCTCCTCTGCAGCCTGATCCACCACGCATGCCAGTAGCGCCACTGCCAAGTCTCCAGGTCCCGGCAGCAGCACCAGCAGTACCAGCAGTCCCAGTGTCTCCTGTGGCAGCCCCCCGATGGCCTCCAGCACAGCAAGCAGTATCATCTCCTGCACTTGACCCAGCCGCGCTGACTCCAGTTGCCTGGACGAGGGCAGCAGTGCCAAAGCTGGAAGAAGCAGATGACATCGAGCAGTACCTAACAACATTCGAGAGACTCGCCACAGCCTACAGGTGGCCTAGAATGGACTGGGCTACTTACCTGGTGCCATACCTCACTGGTCGGGCCTGAGCAGCGTATGTGGCAATGGACATGCAAGACGCCATGGACTACGACAGGGTGAAAGCGGCAATCTTGGCGAAATATGAAATCAACGGAGAGACTTACCGGCAACGTTTCCGCGATCCAGATGTTCGAGTAGGGGAGACACCCAGAGAGCTGTACAATCGCCTGATGGACCTTTACAGGAAGTGGGTGAGACCAGCAGAGAAGACTGTGGAGGAGATTGGAGAAATCCTCATGCTAGAACAGTACCTGTGCACCCTAGCTCCTGACATTCACATCTGGGTGAAGGAGCACAACCCAGTCACAGGCCAGCAGGCAGCAGAACTGGTGGAGGCATTCCTGGCAGCTCGACCTGGATCAAAGACATTCCGCAGCCAGAACTACAACCGGCCAGCTGTGGGTGGTAAGTCTGGGGTTCTTGGTGGGGGAGCGGGTCCAAGGGGGTTAGGACAGGTCAGGGCACCACACCACACCAACACACCCTCCTACACCCCATCATACAGGCCACCAGCACGTCTCTACACCCCACCATCTAGATACCCAGCACCCACAGCTACATCATCACACAGGCCACCTCTCCTCTGTCACAATTGTAGTCAGCCGGGTCATTTTGCCAGAGATTGTCCAGTTAGAAAGTCTCAGGGGTCAAGTTTTTGTAATGTGCCTAGACCTGGGGTAGGAACTGATGACACATTTTCCCGAGTACAGACTATCCCAGTTACTGTAAATGATAGGGCCACATTTGCACTCCTAGACACTGGCAGCACACACACACTTTGGTACAGCCACACCTCATTGACCAATTAGAAGAGTGGGGGAAAGGGCAGCTTAGAGTGTGTTGTGTTAATGGGGATGAGCATGTGTACCCAATAGCTGATATATGCCTTGCAGTTAATGGGCAAGTTTTTTTGTTGAGGGCAGGAATTGTGAAGGGGCTACGCTATCCAGTAGTTTTGGGGCAGGATGTTTTGATTCTACCGGAGCTTGTGCGATCAACACAGCCGGTTAGCATGGTGGTCACACGAGCTCAGGCTAAGCATTCTGGTGATGATGCAGTAAGAAAGGAAGTGATGGATATGTTGCCATACAGCCAATGTGACATTGATCCCCCTGGTGTTTCTAAGTTATGTAAGACACGTAGACTGAAGAGACGGGCTAAACTACAGGGTGCAGCAGAGAAATCAGTGAGCCAGTTGCCAAAGCCAAGCGTAGATGTTGAAGATGGGTGGGAGCCCTTAAGTAATCTTGGTGAGCTGCAGAAGAGTGATGAGTCTTTGAAAGATGTGTTTTCCAAAGTTACTGAAATTGATGGGGTTAAGACTGGGGTGGCTAATGAGCTGACTGGGGAGTTCTATTTTGTTCGAGATGGCATATTGTACCATCAACCTGAAGAGAGCAGTGTAGAGCAAGTGGTAGTTCCCAAGTGTCTCAGAGACAGAGTGCTGAGTTTGGGGCATGATATACCTTGGGCGGGACACCTAGGCACGGTGAAGACACTGGAGAGGATAGTGCAGCGTTTTCACTGGCCAGGGCTCTACACTGATGTACAGAAATACTGTCGTACATGCTCCATTTGTCAGGTCACCAGCAAACACAAAGCCAAACCTTCCACATTGCAACCACTTCCCATCATTGGTGTTCCATTTCAGAGGTTAGGAATAGACATTGTAGGTCCCCTTGAGAAGACTAGGTCAGGTCACAGATTCATTTTGGTAATGTGTGACTATGCAACACGCTATCCAGAAGCATTTCCATTACGTAAAATCACAGCAGGGTCAGTTGCACGTGCACTCCTACATCTCATTTCAAGGGTAGGCATACCTCATGAAATCCTGACTGACCAGGGTACAGCCTTTTTATCCAAGACACTTAAGCAGGTGTACAGTTTACTGGGGATAAAGGAGATAAGGACCACTCCCTACCACCCCCAGACTGATGGGCTGGTGGAACGTTACAATCAAACTTTGAAGGTCATGCTGAGGAAGTTTGTTTCAGAAAATGGCAAAGACTGGGACCAGTGGTTGCCATACCTCCTTTTTGCCTATAGGGAGGTACCGCAGGCTTCCACTGGTTTTTCCCCATTTGAACTGTTGTATGGGCGCCAAGTCCGGGGCCCATTGGATCTACTGCGAGATGCCTGGGTGACCCCAAAACCCCAGGAGCCGGACAGTGTGCTCTCATATGTACTGAAAATGAGAGAAAAGATGGAGGACATGGCGTAGATGGTGGAGGAGAACATGACCAAGGTGCAGCAGAATCAGGTGCAGTGGTACGACCAGAGAGCAAGGCAGAGGAGCTTCGCACCGGGACAGCAGGTTCTCTTGTTGCTGCCGACCACCGAAAACAAGCTGCTGGCCCGGTGGCAAGGGCCGTACACCATGACACGTCACCTGGGGCCAGTGACCTACGAGCTGGTGATGCCAGGTCGACAAAAGACAAGGCAGGCCTTTCACATAAACCTGCTCAAGGAGTGGCATGAGCGGGAGGCGCCGCTTAGTCAGCAGCTCCTGGTGCAGGACATGCAGGGCGATGTGGAGCCACCAGAGCAGTTCTTCCCAGCAGCCATGTCACCAGCTGACCCAGACATCTCCCATTTGACTGAGCAGCAAGCCGAGGAGTTGAAGGCCATCATTCCTCATGGCCTGTTTTCTGAGCAACCCGGACGTACTACGTTGGTGGAGCATGACCTGCAGCTGAAGGATCATACTCCAGCACGGCAACGAATGTATCGCATCCCGGAGTGTCTGCTTCCCGCTCTGCAGGAGGAGCTGGAGGTAATGAAGCAGCTTGGGGTTATCGAGCGGTCCAGCAGCAGCTGGAGCAGTCCTGTGGTGCTGGTTCCTAAGAAGGACGGCAGCATAAAGTTTTGGATCGACTTTTGGCAGCTGAACGCCCAGTCCACCTTTGATGCCTACCCAATGCCCAGGCTGGAGGACCTGATTGAGGGGCTTGGGAGGGCGTCGTACATCACCACCTTAGACCTCTGCAGGGGGTATTGGCAGGTACCCCTGGCTGAGGAGGTAAAACAGTACACAGCCTTCCATACTCCGCAGGGGCTCTTCCAATTTACAACCATGCCCTTTGGCCTGCAGGGGGCACCAGCGACATTCCAAAGGCTGATGGACCGTGTCCTGGAGGGCACGGGCGGTTACGCAGCAGCCTATTTGGATGATGTCGTGGTCTGGAGTGCAACCTGGAGGGAGCACCTCCAACATCTGGGTGAAGTGTTCCAGCGGATTAGTGAGGCTGGGTTGACCATCCATCAAAAGAAGTGCTCTTTGGCCCAGGAAGTGGTCAGATACCTGGGGCACATCATTGGCAAGGGGGTGATCAGGCCCCAGAAGGACGAAGTTGAGGCCGTCCGGGACTGTCCGCGACCCCAGACAAAGAAGGACATCCGGTCATTTCTGGGGCTTGCTGGATGGTACCGGAGGTTCATCCCGAACTTTGCTACCCATGCTGCACCCCTCACAGACCTGGCGCGGAAGTCAGGTGTGGCAAAGGTGGAGTGGGGGGAGGTGCAGGAGCGGGCTTTCCAGGACCTGAAGGGGGCTCTGCTCTGTGAGCCAGTTTTACAGAGCCCAGACTTTGAGCAGACCTTCACTGTTCAGACTGATGCCTCTGGGATTGGGCTGGGGGCAGTCCTTCTCCAGGGGGAGGCAGAGCAACAGAAGCCGGTGGCATTTATCAGCCGCAAGCTCTTCCCACGGGAGACACGGTACTCTGTGGTGGAGCTTGAGTGCCTTGCCGTGAAGTGGGCACTAGAGACCTTTAAATACTACCTGTTGGGCAGAGACTTTCTCCTAGAGACTGACCACAGGGCTCTGCAATGGTTGGGGCGTATGAAAGATTCTAATGCTCGCATTACGCGCTGGTTTTTGTCATTACAACCTTTTCGGTTTACTGTTAAGTACAGGGCAGGGTCACAGAACCCTGTAGCGGACTTCCTGTCTCGCCACCCTGGTGGCGAGCCAACAGAAGGGGGAGGAAATGTGAAAAATGACGAGGGGTGGTAGTTGCATTTTTCACAGAAACGCCAGAGACATGTCTTCCCGACACTCACAGACACCTTCCAACATACACACACACACACACACACACACATAGACACAGCCGATGCGCACCTGTTGGCGTCTCTTCCATGTATTGGAATTTGCTTTTTAGTGCGGTTAGCGTGCTACACACATGCAACAGACACATATTCCTCAGTTTAACAGTTATTTACCATCATCGCGAATAGTGCAGGTACCCGTTGTCTCGCATCATATTCCACTCGCCACACAATAGTTTTACCACACAACAAACATTTCCACTCACCACTGTACCTGGTGCAACAACAATCCGGGCCGGGGGGGAAACCGGAGCCCTTCCGGAACCAATGTTTTAACCACTGTTCCGTGCAGTGGCGGGAACTTGGTTGAAATGGTGATGTAATGTTTTGTAATTATTGTTGGGTGGCTTTATTTAATATGTATTGAATTTAATGTGGTGTATGTGTTTTCTAATATGTCTGGGGTATATGGTGGTATTGTGTAGGTTTAACTAAATGTGTTTTTAACTGTTTTTTGAGTGTTGGTGTAATGGGATGTTTCTATTGGTTGCTGACTGTCCAATCAGCACGTTACTCTTGATTGTGAACCCTTTAAAAGGGGCAGGAGTGTTCATTTTAGAGAGAGAGGTGCAGGAGGACACATGCTTGCTGTGAGGCTGTGTAACAGAAGTAGGTGCAGAGAAGTGTATACTGAGTTTTGTATTTTAAAAAGTCTTTTTGTTGTAGTTATATTTGTGTTGCCTGATTGAGGCCGGTTTTGTTTTGTGGGTTTTTTTCTCAGTTTTTGTTTTCCTATTTTTGTATTTACTGTTTGCACTAGAAATAAACTCGCATCCGTTTTACATTATACTTTAAGTAGCCTTAGTTTTCTTCCTGTTGTGGCCAATCCTGGCATGAGGTGGGGGTGGAGAAGCCCTCCTTCTCACAACAGTTCACAAGAACAAAAACAAGCACCATGAATTCATCCAGACATAAAAAGAAACAGACCAACAAAAAGTTAACTTACCACAGACAATAATGGTAGGAGTTAAGGGGAGCTTGTCCATCTGGACTTCCCTTGCGAGACAGGTGTCCTCCACATTAGAAAGCATCATCTCTTCCCTTTCCTCAAAATAGGCCATCAGCGGCAGGACCATTTCTTTCACATCTTCGGAGCAGCCGCTTGATCTGAATCTCTAACACAATCATAGATTTTAGTGACGTCATCATCTGTTAGACTCATGTCATCTTTTAAAAGTGAACGAAGATTACTTAAAGTGTAATCCTGTCCTAACTCATGCAGATTTTCCATCTCTTAAACAATAGTCTGTATTGTTGAAGCTGGGAGAAGGAGCTGCCCTTGCAATCTTAGATAGAATAAACAAATATTCCTGAGGAAGGTCTCACTGAAATTCTGTGGGAGTTCACTGTTTTCACTAGTCGATGGATCTGGTGAGATTTGGGAAGCATCCTTACATACAGTGCCAGGAGACTGAGACACTGTTTCCATATACATATCATTTATGTTTTCCACAGAACATGCTCTGTGTCTGTGTGACATATGCAGTGTTGGGCACGTTACTTTCAAAAAGTAATTAGTTATAGTTACTAGTTACTTTTCCCAAAAAGTAACTGAGTTAGTAACGGAGTTACTTTGTCATAAAAGTAACTAATTACCAGGGAAAGTAATTATTCCGTTACATTTTGTCCCCCCCCCCCCAAAAAAAAAAAATCAAATTCAATTAGTGTAATCATAATAAAAGTGAATGTTAAATGTGTTTAATGACTGAAATGGACACTTAACAGAACCAGTTAGTAACATTATCTACACTATATTAATATTTTTGTGGGACAATGTGAGATAAGACATCTATCAAATGTAATATATTTTTGCAGTTATTAAAATTATGTTACTAATTACTGGCCACTGACGAGGACAAACGCTTTGTTCCTCGACATAATGTGCATTGCACGTAAACACTCTTGCCTTTTATTTCAAGTAATGAAAAGTAATGGCTGTATTTCCAGTGTGAAAGCGCAGTGCTGGGCTGACCGCTCGCCATCGCTGGCTCTTCCGATTGAAAGCGTGCGCAGTAGTGCAGTAGGCGTGGCCTACCTACATATGTTGTCCAAATCTACTCTGATTGGCTTACTGTGCCGTTGTCTCGTGTCTCCCCGCCCCACACTAAAGCAGAGTAAAGAAAGGCTGAACGAGCAGCGTGCCAGATGAGAACAGCTTTAATAAAGTAACGCATAGTATTTTATTGTAAGTAACGGGAACGGCGTTATAACGATGTAAAAAGTAATTAGTTAGATTACTCGTTACTAAAAAAAGTAACGCCGTTAGTAACGCCGTTTATTCTAACGCCGTTATTCCCATCACTGGACATATGAGCAGTGAAAGATGATTTCTTAGTGAACACGTTTTTACAACCAATTATAGGACATGATACAGCTCGCCCTTCAACTACATGCTCTTTCAAATGGTATAGGAGCTCTTTTACAGTATGAAACTGGCGCACACAGTGAAACGGCGCATTTCAAATCTGCGACAACTGCTCTACTGTGAGAAGGTTCAGGCACATTGTGTATGCGGTAGAAGTGAGCTTTGAAAGCGTCATACGTGCAAAATGTTGGCTTGCAGTCAACGCCAACACACTGGAAAATACAACGTGGTTCATTTCTATGAACGCGACAATGCAGAACATAGCCTCTCAATGTTAGCACCGTTTTGCTTCAAAAACGGCAGGTAATCATGTTAAGATTGAAAGCACTTGTAAGCTAGCTACTCACAAGCTGCAAAAGTCCAGACTAGTGGCTAAATTCAGTTAGCTTACCACTCCTTGTCTCTGCTCCTCCATGCTGCGGGTCCTCTGTCCCCGCTCTTCGTCATCCCTGCTCCTCCTCTTCTCTGCTTCTTATCACTAATTGTTTCTACTCCTACTATTCTCTGCTTCTTATCGCAAATTGTTTCTGCTCCTACTCTTCTCTGCTTCTTATCGCTAATTGTTTCTGCTCCTCCTCGATATTCCTCTCGGCGATACTGCTCCTCACTACCTCTGCTCCCACAACTCCAAGTTCGTATGCTCCACGCCAATTTCTCCTGCAATAAAGTAGCGTCCAATGACAGAAGAGTTCACAAACGGTGCTGCTCTGTGATTGGTACCTGCAGTTTGAAAAATGCTATGCTAAGCTGTGAAATAGATCTCAGTTCTCAACAAGTTTATATTGATTCTAGACCTCTTCATGTTATACTAGTTATAGCATTTAACTGGAAATCACAACATATGAATTTGTAAAATGCTATAAGCTGCCCCCTCCTAGAACTGCCACCTTATTGTGGTGGAGGGTTTTGTGTGCTTGAATGATCCTAGGAGCTATGTTGTCGGGGGCATTACGCCCCTGTTAGGGTCTCCCAAGGCAGACAGGTCCTTGGTGACAGGCCAGACCAAGAGCAGTTCACCAAAACCCTTATGTATAAAATAAAATCAAGGACCGTGACATCACACGGTATTGGGCAGCCGGGGCCCCACCCAGGAGCCAGGCTCAGGGTTGGGGCTTGTATGCGAGCACTTGGTGGCCAGGCCTTTGCCCACGGGGCCCAGCCGGGCTCAGCCCGAAGTGGTGACGTGGGCCCAACCTCCTGTGGGTTCACCACCCACAGAGGTAGCCGTAGGGGGCTGGTGCAGTGTGGATTAGGCGGCAGTTGAAGGCAGGGGCCTCGACGACCTGATCCCCAAACACAGCGGCTAGCTGTTGGGACATGGAATGTCACGTCGCTGGGGGGGAAAGAGCCTGAGCTTGTGTGGGAGGTTGAGAGGTACTGGCTAGAGATAGTTGGGCTCACCTCCACACACAGCTTGGGCTCTGGAACCCAGCTCCTCAAGAGGGGCTGGACTCTCCACTTCTCTGGAGTCGCCCATGGTGAGCGGCAGCGGGCTGGTGTGGACTTGCTTATAGCTCCCCAACACTCAGCCGCCATGTATTGGAGTTTACCCCAGTGAACGAGAGGGTTACCCCAGTGAACGAGAGGGTTGCCCCTCTGCGCCTTCGGGTCGGGGAGAGGGCTCTTGCTGTTGTTTGTGCCTATGGGCCGAATAGCAGTATAGAGTATCTGGCCTTCTTGGAGTCCCTGGGAGAGGTACTGATATGTGCTCAGACAGGGGACTCCATTGTTCTACTGGGGGACTTCAACGCTCACGTGGGTGATGACAGTGACACCTGGAGGGGCATGATTGGGAGGAACAGCCTCCCCGATCTGAACCCGACTGGTGTTTTGTTATTGGACTTCTGTGCTAGTCATGGTTTGTCCATAATGAACACCATGTTCAAGCATAGGGGTGTCCATAAGTGCACGTGTTACCAGGACACCTTAGGTCAGAGGTCGATGATCGACTTTGTTGTCGTTTCATCGGATCTCCGGCCATATGTCTTGGACACTCGGGTGAAGAGAGGGGCTGAGCTGTCAACTGATCACCACCTGGTGGTGAGTTGGATCCGCAGGCGGAGGAGGAAGCCGGACAGACCTGGCAGGCCCAAACGTATGGTGAGGGTCTGCTGGGAACATCTGGCCAAGCACTCTGTCAGGGAGGTCTTTAACTCCCACCTCTGGGAGAGCTTCTCCCAGCTTCCGAGGGAGGCGGGGGACATTGAGTCTGAGTGGACCATGTTCTCTACCTCCATTGTAGACGCAGCTGTTCAGAGCTGTGGCCACAAGGTCTCCAGTGCCTGTTGTGGCGGCAATCCCCGAACCCAGTGGTGGACACCGGAAGTAAGGGATGCCGTCAAGCTGAATAAGGAGTCCTATCAGGTCATGTTGGCCTCCGGGACTCCGGAGGCAGCTGACGGTTATCGGCAGGCCAGGCGTGCTGCAGCTTGGGCAGTTGCGGAGGCAAAAACTCGGAACTGGGAGAAGTTCGGTGAGGCCATGGAGGAGGACTATCGGTCAGCCTCAAAGAAATTCTGGCAAACTGTCCGGCGCCTCAGGAGGGGGAAGCGGTACTCTGCCAACACTGTTTACAGTGCAGGTGGGGAGCTGTTGACCTCGACTTGGGACATTGTCGGGCAGTGGAATGAATACTTTGAGGATCTCCTCAATCCCACCGTCACGTCTTCCATTGAGGAAGTGGAAGCTGATGACTCAGAGGTGGACTCGTCCATTACCCAAGCTGAAGTCACTGAGGTGGTTTTCAAGCTCCTCGGTGGCAGGGCACCGGGGGTGGATGAGATCCACCCTGAGTATCTCAAGTCTCTGGATGTTGTGGGGCTGTCTTGGCTGACACGCCTCTGCAGCATCGTGTGGCAGTCGGGGACAGTGCCTTTGGAGTGGCAGACTGGGGTGGTGGTCCCTCTTTTGAAGAAAGGGGACCGGAGAGTGTGCTCCAATTATAGGGGAATCACACTTCTCAGCCTCCCTGGGAAGGTTTACTCCAGGGTACTGGAGAGGAGAATTTGGCCAATAGTCGAACCTCGGATCCAGGAGGAACAATGCGGTTTTCGTCCTGGTCGTGGAACACTGGACCAGCTCTATACCCTTCATAGGGTGCTCGAGGGTTCATGGGAGTTTGCCCAACCAGTCCACGTGTGCTTTGTGAATCTGGAGAAGGCATTTGACTGTGTCCCTCATGGTATTCTGTGTAGGGTGCTTTGGGAGTATGGGGTTTGTGACTCTTTGCTAAGGGCTGTCCGGTCCCTGTATGAACGGAGCAGGAGTCTGGTTCGCATTACCACCAGTAAATCAGACCTGTTCCCAGTGCATGTTGGAATCCGGCAGGGCTGCCCTTTGTCACCGGTTCTGTTCATAATTTTTATGGACAGAATTTCTAGGCGCAGCCAGGGGCCGGAAGGAATCCTGTTTGGGAACCACAGGATTTCATCTCTGCTTTTTGCGGATGATGTTGTCCTGTTGGCTTCTTCAAACCAGGACCTTCAGCATGCACTGGGGTGGTTTGCAGTCGAGTGTGAAGTGGCTGGGATGAGAATCAGCACCTCCAAGTCTGAGGCCATGGTTCTCAACCGGAAAAGGGTGGCTTGCCCTCTCAAGGTTGGTGGAGAAGTCCCGCCTCAAGTGGAGGAGTTTAAGTATCTTGGGATCTTGTTCACGAGTGAGGGAAGGCTAGAGAGTGAGATCGACAGGCGGATCGGTGCAGCCTCCACAGTGATGCAGTCGCTTTACCGGTCCATCGTGGTGAAAAAGGAGCTGAGCCAAAAGGGGAAGCTCTCGATTTACCAGTCGATCTATGTTCTGACTCTCACCTATGATCATGAGCTTTGCGTAATGACCGAAAGAACAAGATCGCGGATACAAGTGGCCGAAATGTGTTTCCTTCGCAGGGTAGCTGGGTGCTCCCTTAGAGATAGGGTGAGAAGCACAGTCACTCGGGAGGAGCTCGGAGTAGAGCCTCTGCTCCTCCACATCGAGAGAAATCAGCTGAGGTGGCTCGGGCATCTCTTTCGGATGCCTCCTGGACACCTCCCTGGGGAGGTGTTCCAGGCATGTCCCCCCGGGAGGAGGCCCCGGGGAAGACCCAGAACACACTGGAGGGACTATGTCTCTTGGCTGGCCTGGGAATGCCTCGGTGTTCTTCCTGAGGAGCTGGCCTAGGTGTCTGGGGAAAAGAAAGTTTGGGCTTCCATGCTCAGACTGCTGCCTCCGCGACCCGGCCCCGGATAAAGCAGATGAAGACGAGACGAGGCTATAGGCTGCAGTTTATTTCAGTTATTTAAAACAAGCCATATTGTAATTTTAACTGTATTGTGTTGGTTCAAATATTACAATTTTTAGATGTTTATCATACAGTATCATAAAAATTCTACAAGGAAATATGATCCTTTTCACATATACTAAGTGTAAAATTAACAAATATTCATTGTTCTGTTTTTTTTTTCCAATACTGCTTTAAATTATACACTGATTCATTGTTTTTCGTGTTACAGATTTTTGATTTCATGACTTGACGGCATCTTAATGTTAATTTCACAGACATTTGTCTGGATTTAATAATCACAGAAGTTAAATGTTATTTTTACACTGCTAAAATGTAAAAAAAAATATGTTGTTGTGAAGGATACAACTTTTCTCTGTACAAAATACAAGAATGTGTGTTTTCCACAATAAAATAAAATATTATTTGCAATTTTTTATTTTAAAATTTACAATAATTTTCGGTTCGACATTATACAACATTATACTGGTAAATAAACACTATCACTGTATTTTGCTTTACAGAATTTTTATGTTGTGATTTCACAGAATTTTACTGTTGATTTTACTGACTTTTTTAACACCTTCGCGACCACTCTTTTTGCCTTCTGTCTCTCTGTATAATCGCCTGCTTTCCTCATCTCTCTGATCAACCCAATTCTTCTTTGCTAGCCTCTTCTCTTTTATAATTTCCTGCACTTCTTTGTTCCACCACCATGTCTCCTTGTCCTCCTTCCTGATGACCACCCTAGCACCTTCCTTGCTGCCTCTCTTACTAGTCTAGTAGTAGTGTCCCAATCTTCTGGCAGACTTCCATTACCACTCAATGCTCATCTGATTTCTTCCCTAAACTCCTTCTGATGTTCAACCTCTTTTAGTTTCCACCACTTAAACTTTGGCTCCACTATTTCACACTTCCTCTTTTTCACAGTCAAGCGCATCTTGGACACAACCACTCGATGTTTTCTAGCTACACTCTCCCCTGCCATCACTTTACAGTCTCCAATCTCCTTCAGGTTACCCCTTCCGCAGAGTATGTAGTCCACCTGGGTAGATCTTCCCCCACTCTTAAACATCACCCTGTGCTGCTCTTTCTTCTCGAAGTATGTATTGACTATTGCCAAATTCATCCTCTTTGAAAAATCAACCACCATTTGCCCTTCCACATTTCTCTCTCTTACACCATATCTGCCCATCACGTCATCATCTCCTCTGTTTTCCTCGCCAACATGTCTGTTGAAATCTGCTCCTATCAGCACGCGCTCCTCCCTCGGTATACTTTCTACCACTTCATCCATCTTTTCCCAGAAAGACTCCTTCTCTTCATTCTCACATCCGACCTGTGGGGCGTACGCACACACAACACTGATCACCACTCCTTGAATCTGCAACTTCATGCCTATCACTCCATCTGAAACCCTCTTCACATCAATCACACTGTTGACCAACTCTCCCCTCAAAACAATAACAACACCATTTCTCTTTCCATAGACTCCATAATAAAACAACTTGCATCTACCTCTAATGTTCTTGGCCTTGCTTTCTTTCCACCTTGTCTCCTGCACACACAAAATGTCCAACTTCCTTCTTTCCATCATACCTGCTAACTCTCTCACTCTGCCAGTCAGTGTTCCCACATTCACTGTTCCTATCCTCAATTCTAAACTCCTTCCCTGCCATCTTTCACACTGTCTCCTAACATGCCTTCCCCATCTCTTTCTCCTTCTCCGTTTTGATGCAAGAGTAGCACACTTTCCACAGGCACCCTGTTGACCAACAGTACCGGAAGCTGTTGTTGTTAACCCGGGCCCCAACCGATCCGGGATGGTATTTCTCTTTTCATTCCACATGTTAGATTTGGCAGAGTTTTATGCTGGATGCCCTTCCTAACGCAACCCTCTCCAATTTATCTGGGCTTGGGACTGGCACCAAGAGTACACTTATGCACCCCCAGTGGGTGGATTTTATATATATATATATATATATATATATATATATATATATATATATATATATACTGTATATATAGTGGTGCTTGAAAGTTTGTGAACCCTTTAGAATTGTCTATATTTCTGCATAAATATGACCTAAAACATCAACTGATGTTCACACAAGTCCTAAAAGTAGATGAAGAGAACCCTGTTAAACAAATGAGACAAAAATATGATACTTGGTCATTTATTTATTGAGGAAAATGATCCAATATTACATATCTGTGAATGGCAAAAGTATGTGAACCTCTAGGATTCGCAGTTAATTTGAAGGTGAAATTAGAGTCAGGTGTTTTCAATCAATGGGATGACAATCAGGTGTGAGTGGGCACCCTGTTTTATTTAAAGAACAGGGATCTATCAAAGTCTGACCTTCACAAAACATGTTTGTGGAAGTGGATCATGGCATGAACAAAGGAGATTTCTGAGGACCTCAGAAAAAGCATTGTTGATGCTCATCAGGCTGGAAAAGGTTACAAAACCATCACTAAAGAGTTTGGACTCCACCAATCCACAGTCAGACAGATTGTATACAAATGGAGGAAATTCAAGACCACTGTTACTCTCCCCAGGAGTGGTCGACCAACAAAGATCACTCCAAGAGCAAGGCGTGTAATAGTCGGCGAGGTCACAAAGGACCCCAGGGTAACTTCTAAGCAAATGAAGGCCTCTCTGACATTGGCTAATGTTAATGTTCATGATTCCACCATCAGGAGAACACTGAACAACAATGGTGTGCATGGCAGAGTTGCAAGGAGAAAGCCACTGCTCTCCAAAAGGAACATTGCTGCTCATCTGCAGTTTGCTAAAAATCACGTGGACAAGTCAGAAGGCTATTAGAAAAGTGTTTTGTGGACAGATGAGACCAAAATAGAACTTTTTGGTTTAAATGAGAAGTGTTATGTTTGGAGAAAGGAAAACACTGCATTCCAGCATAAGAACCTTATCTCATCTGTGAAACATGGTGGTGGTAGTATCATGGTTTGGGCATGTTTTGCTGCATCTGGGCCAGGACGGCTTTCCATCATTGATGGAACAAAGAATTCAGAACTATACCAGTGAATTCTAAAGGAAAATGTCAGGACATCTGTCCATAAACTGAATCTCAAGAGAAGGTGGGTCATACGGCAAGACAACAACCCTCAGCACACAAGTCATTCTACCAAAGAATGGCTAAAGAAGAATAAAGTTAATGTTTTGGAATGGCCAAGTCAATGTCCTGACCTTTCTAAAAAAAATGGTCAGATCTCAAACTCGCCACCAAAAATTACATGGTTCTGCAGTCGTCTTTTAAAGAAAAGAAAACCCATTTTTAAAATAGAGTTATGATGTAAACTACAGATTCACGAGCTGATCTAGTTGCACTCTGTGATAATTACAGTTAGCATATATTTTTTGTTTATGACTTTTTCATCGTTGTATATAAATTGACAAAATTGTATTATTGTCTCTTATATTTTATTGTTTCCTGCTCTCATCAAGAAGACCACAGTGGAAATAAGTGTATTTAAATCTTTGTGTTATCCTCAGTGCTGTTTATACTGTACCTTTTACATGTGTGAATTTTACCAAATAAATCCATACCATACCAGCAGCTCGTGTGTTTCTGGCAATATTTCCACCTTTTTCCGTACAAGTGCATCCTCCTGTAATGTTCACATGAATCCTGTATAGTAAAGCAGTGTTTGTTTACCCTCTTTCTACATTACCACGCAGGTTAGACTGTCTACCACAGTAATTACGGTAGACTAGCCTGGGGACGTCTTTAAGAGTAAGTTTTTCATGAATGAGTTGAGAGCATGCTAAGCATGTTAACGATTAGCATAATGCATAGTTTCAGCCTCATTTTACAGGTAAAGAGTTCAGGTTTGTCCATAAATCAGAGTTGCAGCTCATTAATACACGATTTCAGATGTTTAGTGAAAAAACTGACATTGTCACCTTCGTAGACCTTTTGCTTTGCCCCTTCAGTACTGAAGAGCGACACTCAGCCTTGCACCCAAATGACGTCACGCATCGCCCTTCCAACAGGCAACATGGCAGCCTACTGGTGGCATTAGAGCAGCGATACAAAATCGCTCACAACTTTCTCACAAATGGTCAAATATGCCTGAAACATTTCTTACAGGCTCTCAATGTTACACGCAACCAAAACATGCATGTATTTAGTTTACATTTTCTCTTCCTTTAAATATACAGAGCCTCATTTTAATGAAGTTTCAGTTTAATCAGAGCCAGGTATCAGTGGTGTTCAGCCTTCAGCTAGACAAACCGGCCTGGAGGCCCAGAGAGCCAGGAAACCCTGAGCTGAGAGACAGACAGAGAGAGAGAAAAAGTAAGTGTCCTCCGCTCCCTGTGCTGCCACACCATCAACCTGGATGCTTTGGGAGACAAAAGCAACTCAATAACCACTTGTCCCTCTCCATAAAAAAATCCCTGCACTCCTCACAACCCCTCTCACAACTTACAGATGTGTGGAGGTCTCCGAAAAGAGTCAGATGTGCTCTTGTCGAGATTTAATGACTGGCAAAGCTCTTGTTTAAATAAGTGACTCAATAATCCTGTAACCCGTTAAACAGCAAATTGGTGAACCGAACCATTGCTTTTAATTATGGCACCAATAGCAAGTAGGCTATCTCAGAATGAAAGAGAAAATAATCGCATGACAAAACAACTGTTCATCCTGTATATTGCAAAAAAAATTGTGTTCGGGACATACGACACATAGGTCTAGTCAATCTCGGACTTGAGAAAATATAACATTTGTGTGTTGATGCAGTTGCATGAGAAAAGAACCTGAATGCAAAACCAATGACACTCGTGTAGAATGTAGATCATGATCACCGAAAACTTCTGTGAGACTGAGCGAATATAAAGTATATAAATATAAAACTATTCAGGTGCAATGTGCTGGCAATATTTTATCCAGCGCTTCTGAAGTGAAGTACTTAGGTCTAACGTTAGACCAATCCCTAAATGGAGATGGCATTGTGGACAAAATAGTCAGTAGATCTAATGCCAAACTAATGTTTCTGTATAGACAGGCTGGCAACCTGAGTCTAGACACTAAGAAACTTCTTACTTCAGGCCTACTACAAAGTCACTACGACTACGCCAGCACAGCATGGCATTCTGGCACAACTGAAAGGAGCAAGTCACGGCTCCAGTGTGCACAGAATAAAATCATCAGGTTTATTTTGAATGCACCGTTCAGAACACACATAGGAGCTGATGAATTTAGACGGGTCGGTATGTTGCCAGTTGATTTTAGATCCAAACAACTCAAAGCCCATATGATGTTCAAAATTAAAAATTCCTTAGCGCCTCAATACTTGTCTTCTGCAATTCAAAATGATACTCATAACTACAGTACAAGATCCAGTCACTCTTCTCTTCAGCTCCCCCGGTGAGGTCCTTTTGGAAAAACTTCTTTTCTGTACACTGCAACTAAAATTTGGAATGAACTACCATCAGAAATAAAATCAGTAGAAAATTTTCCCCTGTTCAAGAAGAAGGTAAAACAGTACTTTTTCAACATTCTATTTGATGAGGAAGCAGCAGATTATGTGTATTTTTAGTTTCTATATTTTTAATTTCATTCTTTATTTATTATTATTTTAATGTATTATTATTATTATTATTATTATTATTATTATTATTATTATTATGTGGGTTTTTTTTTCCTCTTGCTTTTCTTGTTTTTCTATTATTATTAACATTATCAATATTGTTCAGTATTATTTGTTATGGTATTAGTTTTCACATTTTTGCTATGCTTCCCCATGATATTCACTTATACAGTATTGTAATTTTTATTTTTTTATTTTTTTTTTTTAATTTTGTGTAGCTATTTTTTGTCTGTGATAAGGGACCACAATAGAAACAAGTTTTTACGCTTTTTTGTGTCATCCCTGCCACGCCTGTACCGTTTTTTATTGTACGTTTATGGCCAAATAAACAAACAAACAAAACAAAGGACAATGTGTTGGTAAAACAGGACTTAACAGTTGGTGTGAGGTTCAAGATATGGTTCATGAAAAAGTCATTTGATGAGAGAGAGAGAGAGAGAGAGAGCAGTGAGATGTCAGTGAGATTTGCATGAACAGGACGGAATCGTTTCATTTCTCCCAGAATAGAGCAGAAACTTCACCAGATGTTCAACTTCCTTCAGTCAAACTCACTGAAGCACAAAACACAGCACTGAATCTACAGCTAATCACACTCTCTCATCACACTGATCATCACTATTAACTCCAATAAAAGAACAGACAACGTCCAAAATTCAGCTTTATTTCAGCACAAACTACAGGAAGAGCAACAGGACAGTGAAGAGAGGAAAGACAGAAATGTCAGCATTGTGTAGAATTGAAACTCTATTGTAGATGGATCATAAGCAGCTCCATGTTAAACTCTATGTTGGATCCACTAGCCTTCACACTGACTCTTTCTGAACGTGACTGGATGATTGGCGTTGTTATGGGAGACCGTGCAGCTGAACTCCTCCCCCTTTTCCCAGAGGTCTTTGCTGAGGGTCAGGGTGCTGCTGCGGCTGTAACGGCCGTTCTTCTCTACTTCTGCGCTGCTCAGAACCCCGTTCTTCACCTCTGAGCCGCCCACTGTCCAGCTCACCAGCGCCCCCTGTGGAGAGTAGCCAGACAGCAGGCAGAGCAGCGAGGCCGATCCCTCAGACAGCTGCAGAGGGGACGGAGGGAGCAGAGACACGGAGGGAGCTGTGGAACCCGCTGGAGAGGAGAAACACATAAACACATCATAGACACCTCATTCACACACAATTAGAAATGAGGATGAAATATTTCTGGAACTTTGTGGAACTGACTGATCTTACAGAGGAATTAAGTCGAATAAAGTCTGACTTCATGACTGAGTTTCATTCACTACTTTATTATGTGACATCAGTTTCAGTGCAGCAACAAAACAAACATGTTCCACTCTGTAATTTATCTGGGAAAATAATTTTAGAACAAGTTTTATTACTTTATAGTTCAAACCTTCAGCACATTTAACTGCAGCAAATACAAATGTAGCTGATGACAGAAATATTCATCGTTTAACACAAACACACACAGCAGCTTTCATCTGGATTTTACATCAGCACACAGTCACTATATTTATTAAATGTTTATTATAGAGTAACTGCAGAGTTATTGCATGTTGAATTTATCGCAAGTGTGTAATTATTACATATTTAACATCAATAATTGATTGAATGTTTAAGAACATTGATATGGGATCTGTTCTGATACTGAAATGTATTCCTCATCAGAGCAAAATAACACACAATAAAATCAATTACACAATTATAAACATCAACAATCTGTTCAGGTTAAGTTAACATAAATACTGTATTTCGTAAAGCCCAAAATTAATTTCCTGTTAAAAGAAGAAAACTCACTTACTGTTCACGATGAGTTTGGAGCCTCCACCAAAAGTGTACCACAGTGATACATTCTAATGAAACCGTCGTACAAAAACCTCCATCACACTGCAGTACACACACACACACACACACACACACACACACACACACACACACACACACACACTTTGCATTATCAGTCCATGCTTCAGTGCTCTGCGAGTGTTTATAGCCCTGTGACTTTAACACTTCATGACTGAGAGCTGCTGCTCAGCAACTTCACCCACAGCAACCATGACTTTGATCAGCGTCTTCATCTGCACACTGGCCCTCTGGACTCAAGGTGAGAGTTTAACATCAACTCACAGCCTCACACACTTCATTTCATACGAATTCTACACCACTTTAGAGCTTACAAACACAATCTATGTTTCTCTTCAGGATCCAGAGGTCAGGTGACTGTGACTCAGACTCCTTCAGTGCAAACTGTTGCTCCAGGAAACACAGTCACCATCAACTGTAGAACCAGTAGCAGAGTGAATAATGGTGACTTTCTCGCCTGGTACCTGCAGAAACCTGGAGAAGCTCCTAAACCCCTGATCTATCGTGCTACTAGCTTACAGTCAGGGACTCCAGCTCGTTTCAGCGGCAGTGGATCGAATACTGACTTCACTCTGACCATCAGTGGAGTCCAGACTGAAGATGCAGGAGATTACTACTGTCAGAGTGCACATTATATCAGTAGTAGCTGGGTGTTCACACAGTGTTAGAGCGTCGTACAAAAACCTGGGTCAGTGAGAGTGCACAGAGAAGCACTGCTGCAGCTGGGAGCGACTGCAGGTGCTGAGGGGGAGGATGTGATACAGCACAATGACACACACTGTGGACGAGAGAAAACACACCACACTAACTCACTAATACACACACATCTGTGAGAGGAGTCCACCTTTCTCAGCTGTGGACAGACAAACAAAGTCCTGATCATTCTGATTCACTGCTTACTAATTATCTTTATCCCATTTTACACAGTTAAGTATTTATTATAGTTATAATTTGTTGAAAACATGATGTATTATTAAACATGATTATACAGTTAATACAACCCCGATTCCCAAAAAGGTGGGACAAAGTACAAATTGTAAATAAAAACGGAATGCAATGATGTGGAAGTTTCAAAATTCCATTTTTTATTCAGAATAGAACATAGATGACATATCAAAGGTTTAAACTGAGAAAATGTATCATTTAAAGAGAAAAATTTGGTGATTTTAAATTTCACGACAACAACACATCTCAAAAAAGTTGGGACAAGGCCATGTTTCCCACTGTGAGACATCCCCTTTTCTCTTTACAACAGTCTGTAAACGTCTGGGGACTGAGGAGACAAGTTGCTCAAGTTTAGGGATAGGAATGTTAACCCATTCTTGTCTAATGTAGGATTCTAGTTGCTCAACTGTCTTCGGTCTTTTTTGTCGTATCTTCCGTTTTATGATGCGCCAAATGTTTTCTATGGGTGAAAGATCTGGACTGCAGGCTGGCCAGTTCAGTACCCGGACCCTTCTTCTACGCAGCCATGATGCTGTAATTGATGCAGTATGTGGTTTGGCATTGTCATGTTGGAAAATGCAAGGTCTTCCCTGAAAGAGACGTCGTCTGGATGGGAGCATATGTTGCTCTAGAACCTGGATATACCTTTCAGCATTGATGGTGTCTTTCCAGATGTGTAAGCTGCCCATGCCACACGCACTAATGCAACCCCATACCATCAGAGATGCAGGCTTCTGAACTGAGCGCTGATAACAACTTGGGTCATCCTTCTCCTCTTTAGTCCGAATGACACGGCGTCCCTGATTTCCATAAAGAACTTCAAATTTTGATTCGTCTGACCACAGAACAGTTTTCCACTTTGCCACAGTCCATTATAAATGAGCCTTGGCCCAGAGAAGACGTCTGCGCTTCTGGATCATGTTTAGATACGGCTTCTTCTTTGAACTAATAGAGTTTTAGCTGGCAACGGTGGATAACACGGTGAATTGTGTTCACAGATAATGTTCTCTGGAAATATTCCTGAGCCCATTTTGTGATTTCCAATACAGAAGCATGCCTGTATGTGATGCAGTGCCGTCTAAGGGCCCGAAGATCACGGGCACCCAGTATGGTTTTCCGGCCTTGACCCTTACGCACAGAGATTCTTCCAGATTCTCTGAATCTTTTGATGATATTATGCACTGTAGATGACGATGTGTTCAAACTCTTTGCAATTTTACACTGTCGAACTCCTTTCTGATATTGCTCCACTATTTGTCGGTGCAGAATTAGGGGGATTGGTGATCCTCTTCCCATCTTTACTTCTGAGAGCCGCTGCCACTCCAAGATGCTCTTTTTATACCCAGTCATGTTAATGACCTATTGCCAATTGACCTAATGAGTTGCCATTTGGTCCTCCAGCTGTTCCGTTTTTGTACCTTTACCTTTTCCAGCCTCTTATTGCCCCGTCCCAACTTTTTTGAGATGTGTTGCTGTGATGAAATTTCAAATGAACCAATATTTGGCATGAAATTTCAAAATGTCTCACTTTCGACATTTGATTTGTTGTCTATGTTCGATTTTGAAGACAATATCAGTTTTTGAGATTTGTAAATTATTGCATTCCATTTTTATTTACAGTTTGTACTTTGTTCCAACTTTTTTGGAATCGGGATTGTATTTTATTATTATAACTTGGTCTGAATCTTTTCAGGCTCTATGTATTCATTACATAGAGCCATATTATAGAGCTGAGGCTGACATTTAAAATATAAATGACATTTACATTTTTCTTCTCATCATAGTGCATCACAGTTGAAGTTCATTTCAGATTCAAATCAAAAAACACAAAGAAAGACAGGGAGGGACCTGAGAAAACAGACAGAGAAGAAAAGTGCTGTGAGCAGAATGAGGCTAAAACATATGTCCATGAAATTCCAAGCATCTCTCCTTAAATTACATGAAACTGGGACGATGGCTGGCAGAAAATTTAATATTTCCCAAACTGTCCCACTTTAGCAATAGATTTCACTCACTTTCTTTCCTTCCAGGTCACTAGAGGCGTCACGAGGGACATTTTGTAGGTCAGTGTGTGTAAACACGGTGTCAAACACATTGGAAAGAGAAAGTGAGACATATTGACACTTTATACAACATGTCAAAGGCAACATACTGAACAGAACTCGAGTTCGTCAGTGGAAAAAACCCAAATGAAGACATTCTGATATGGATTCGTTCCCACTGTTCACCAACACAGACATCATGAATCACCTGCTAAATGGGAAAAGTGCTGATACCTTGGAACAAATAAAAGCAAACAGGTCACTTAAATTCTAAAACCACTTCATTTGTGATCATCTTGACCACCTTCTTCCTCTTCCAAAAGTATCTGCACCTTCCCCTCATGACTGTCTCAACTTCAGTCTCACCCTATTGAACGCTCGCTCCATTACCAGTAAAGCCTCACTGCTCTATGACCTCATCACCCAGAAAAAAGTGGGCAAGATTTTTTTCTTCCAGAAACTTGGCAAGACTGTGACTTTTAAAAGTCTCTCAGTCTCAATGGCGATGATTGCCAGGGATGAAAGACGTCCTTGGCCGGTGCGATTACGACTGTACGTTTTGAGTCTTTTCAGAGCAGAGAATGACCTTTCCACAGACACTGTTGTAGCCGGTATAATGAGGGCCAGTTGAAGTAACTTGGACTGGCTGTGACAATGTCAGGATTCAAACTCAGCCGTCCATTCTTTATCACATCCCGTTTTCCTTGAAAGTCCAACTTTGAGAAACCTTTCAGTTGAGCTATTACATCCTCCATTGTTGCAGTCAATCGGAACAAGCCAACAACAGTCCAAATTAAACTTTACGTGACCACCAAACAAGAATAACTGAGCTCACGTACGCCCTCTGTGCTGCGGCAGAGCTACTGCCTGCCTCGCCTCATGTCTTTTCAGTGCGGCTTTATGTCAAATTGTTAACACTAAATAAGTGATACACATATGTAGAAAACATTACATATTATAAGGAAAGTGAGGACATATTATACACATGTCTAGAATGTATAAAAAACATTTTAATACAGCATTACGTTGGTAGCATACACAGAGTAAGCAAAAGGCACGCGCTCAACCCAGTTAACAAGGGATTGCGCAATCTGATGTGAGGCACGGCTTGGTGCTGCCTCACGTCGCTGCATATTCGCTGCAATTGAATAGGAAATAGGCAAATACGGTGATTTTGATTGCAAAAATGATTGAAATTATTTGAATCATACAGAAATGGTATATATAGCACAGATGATTGGACAAATCTTTATTGTTATCATTATTTACATTCATTACATCTCATGATGGCTGGATGATGACCGGTGAGGCCCTGCCTCACCTGCTGCCCCTGACCGCACATCAGTGGTTTATACTAATCTCCAGGGCCGTCGCAGGGGGGGGGTGCGAGGCCCTGTGCGAACTTGAAATGCGAGGCCCTAATCTTTGACATGGATGCGTAATTGCGCATGAATAACAGTCGCACGGATGCAACTATTCTAGTTCTATTGCACGCATAATCTCGCTGCAATACGTTTTATCAAGTAGAATAATACAGCATAATCATGCACATAGTCTCAGCTATGACTTTTTGCTATTTATTTCAAAGGAAAAAAAAATCAACTGTGCAACGAGTGGCTACAGTACATCAAGTCAGTTCAGTCACTTTATTTTTGGCATCTTGACATTTTAAACAAGCAGATTAGGACACTTTTCATTCATTATATACATTTATTAATCACAACTATACACAACTCATTTTACTTATTATTTAACTTATTTACAACACTAACCAGAACAGGTGAGATGGACTCACCATGCGTAAACTGCGCAGAAACTAATCACTTCAGAGTCACTTTCCTTGCCTTCTTGGCCGCAAACTCAGCAATAAGATCTTTATAATCCAGTTTGGATGCAATGTCCTTTTCAATGGATAGCAGGGCAAGCCCGTACAGTCTCTCCTGTGACATGGAGGTGCGCAAATAGTTTTTAATTAATTTTAACTTTGAAAAGCTTCGCTCGCCCGATGCCACCGTTACTGGAAAAGTCAATAGGATCCTGAGCACAATCTCACAGTTAGGGAAAGTTCCTTCAATCCCTTTGAGGTAACGAAGTGTTTTTATTGCTGTAGTTGTTCCCTTTGGGATTATCTCTCATAGTATCCTCAACTCCTGGAAGAGGTCCTGTGCATTTACATCCTGAGATTCGGACGTGCTCAGAGCATCACTCAGTCTTGTGCACTGTCTTTCCTTCTTCTTTTTAAATTTTTTCCTCTTCTCAGCACCCAATTCGTGCTTGCGAAATCGGTCGCGTTCTCTTGCTGTCGACATGTTTACTTTCCCCCGCTTTAACTTTCCTCCTCTCCCGTCTTCAGTGAGGACGCATTACGTAATGACAATGAAAAACTCGCTTTGTTTGGATTTGTTTTTTATTTGTTTGTTTGTTTGTTTTTATGTGACATCTCATTGATACAAAATCATACATAACTAATGTATTTATTTAAAAAAATAATAATAATTAAAAAAAAAAACACAGCAAGATTTAAGGCGCGAGGCCCCCTAGTGGCACGAGGCCCTGTGCAGTTGCACAGTTCGCACAGCCTATGGGACGGCTCTGCTAATCTCATCATGTCATATGTGTGTGTGTGTGTGTGTGTGTGTGTGTGTGTGTGTGTGTGTGTGTGTGTGCCTTTCAGAGCTGCCCCAGCACATGCTCCTCTTAGATGTGAGGACAATATGGAACTCTCTGTTTTTGATGATGGAGAGGTTCTGTGAGCAATTTTCTGCCATCCAAGCTGCAGCTATAGACGCAAGGTTAAGAAAGCCCATGGAGAAGGAGAAATGTGTCAGATAACGGAATCCAGGGACACATGTCCGCCCGGGACCATTTTGAGTTATTGACAGATTCAGAAAGTACAGTTTCTAAGCTTTCCAATGATGCCTTCCATGTGGAGATCTGACAATATTTGAAGAATGTGTGGCCTTTTGAAAGTGCATACCTCTTAAAACAGAAAAGGGAGAAAATCGCCCTCAAAGTTTTCCATCTCAGCTACTCTGGGTGTAGGGCGGGCACATAATGGTGCTCATTTGCATGACATTAAGGAAAGCCCTACCCCCTACTAGCTAGCACGATACTACTTTCATGTAAACAAAGATCACCACGTCAATTTTCCTTCCATGCAAAGTATGCCCAACACAATTATGAAGTACAAAAATAAGTCCTAAAGTATACTTTAACGTTTTGTGGTTGAAAAATTACTCGCACCGTAAGAACGAAAGATAGCACAATGATGACACGACTAACACAACGATATTTCATGTAAAGCCTTGGTCACAACCGGCCGTACGTGCTCCTACGGCCGGTCTACATGCAAAAAACGCAAGAAACGTATGGAGGGCGCGCATGAAACGCACGAGAGCGCACGTGTGACGTGCTGATTTTTGAGCCACAGACCAGCCGCTGAGGTTCGTTGTCATGTCAAACAAACTCTACGGGCGCTTACATTTTTTTCAGGTTGCAAGACAAACTTACGGCCAACGTGTGTCTTTCTCTGTGAAAAAAAAAAAAAACGCAGAGATTTGGGAAACGCCAAAAATCACACGGCCAAAAAATCGTACGTCCGGTTGTGACCTAGGCTTAACCAAACCACAACACTCTCCGTTACATGTAAAAATAACCACACAGCCTTAGATTAATAAACTTACCCCATCAGAAAGATAAACGTCGCCTTGCACACACCAATGCCTCCGATGGAAAGTAGTCCTAGAACGGTCCGTGTATCATCCGATCATTCAAGTATTCCATTCAATCTGGAAAACGAGGTTGCATTTTTTTTTTGCTAGAAATGGTTATCTCCGAGGCGGCACGGTGGTGTAGTGGTTAGTGCTGTCGCCTCACAGCAAGAAGGTCCTGGGTTCGAGCCCCGGGGCCGGCGAGGGCCTTTCTGTGCGGAGTTTGCATGTTCTCCCCGTGTCCGCGTGGGTTTCCTCCGGGTGCTCCGGTTTCCCCCACAGTCCAAAGACATGCAGGTTAGGTTAACTGGTGACTCTAAATTGACCGTAGGTGTGAATGTGAGTGTGAATGGTTGTCTGTGTCTATGTGTCAGCCCTGTGATGACCTGGCGACTTGTCCAGGGTGTACCCCGCCTTTCGCCCATAGTCAGCTGGGATAGGCTCCAGCTTGCCTGCGACCCTGTAGAAGGATAAAGCGGCTAGAGATAATGAGATGAGATGAGGTTATCTCCGATGTAAATACCGTGTGTCTGTTTGCTTCGCAGTGTTTCAGCTCCTCTGTGCTCTGTTTAGCTTCCTCATTCCATAGTGAAATTACATGCCTGCATGCAGCTTAAGTAGCCACGAGCTCAGCTCATATCATACAGCTGATTCGCGGAAAAAAAAAAAAGACTTGAATCATCATGTGAATGGCCCATATGGTAATTTACCCACACCCCCCAGCAGGCTACAGTCCTGACAAAAATGAGACAATTTGCAACAAAAAATGTATGCTTTTCCAACAAAACAATCTATTATCTGAAATACTGATTGCATTCTTCAAGATCTCAACTTGCACATGATGGAAAAAAAACAAAAATCACAAATTTCGGGAAAAAAAATGCTTCTTTTGCGATTATCTCAGATTTGTTTCGGCTGACATGTGTCCCTGGATTCGGTGAGGGGTCACAAATTGGCCAGAATTGGCAATGAGGACCTGAGGAAAGCAGAGGAGTTTGTGCTGCTGATGCAGAAGCATTACACATCTACACTTGCAGTCTGTCGCGAAAAAAGTCCGACCTGTGGCCAGATACTGCCCATCATTCAGAAACTGCACAAACATTACACAGTGCAGGCAGATGACTCTGCATTCACCAGGGGCATCGAGGAAACATTTGGAATGATCTTCCTAAACGTTACAAGAATGACGACATCCAAGCATTCCTGGAGGAAGCAACTGTATTAGACCCCAGATTTAAATCCAGAATGGATGGGGATGAAATCTGGAACGGGATCAGGGCAGCAGCAGTGGCAGCAAACACACAGGCAGCAGCAACAGAAGAGCTGTCAGAGCTGGGAGAGACAGAGGCAGGCAGAAGAAGATGAAAAAAGAATATGTCTATACGCCCCCCATAAAGCAGCAAAAAAGACAGCCCTAGAATAACTTTTTGCAGAAGAGGACAACGAGCTTCTGTCCTTGCAGCAGCAGCCCCCTGTCTCCCTGCCCAGAGAGTAGATCAAGAAGTTCAAATATAGAGAAGCCTTCCTCCCATTCCAACCAAGGACAGCCCCACTCTCTGGTGGTGGATGAAGAGGGACACATTGCCAATGTTATCAGCTTTAGCTGAGAAGTATCTCTGTGTCCAAGCATCCTCTACCCCATCTGAGAGGATGTTCTCCACAGCTGGAGATACCTTCAGTCCAGAAAGATCTCGTATCCTTCCTGAGAAGGCAAGCATGCAAATTTTTCTGCACAAAAAATTGTTAATTTGCCACTCAGGGCCAAATGGAACCAGCAGAGATGATGCAGAAGTCATGTTAATAATGACCCCAGACACACACACACACACACACACACACACACACACACACACACACACACTCTGTCATGCTAATTTTTCTGCACAAAAATTGTTGTAAATTCTTATTTTTTCATGCCAGTTTTAATTTTATTCTAATTTTTATATACTTTACATTAAAGACTGAAAATAAACAAACCTGTTTCTACTATATTTTATTTCCTAACCCAATGAGAATTGATAAGAAAATTGATAAGGAATCGAATCGATAAGTGATATCGATAATGGAATCAGAATTGCTAAATTCTTATCAATTTCCATCCCTACCTGCTCTTGTCCTTGATTTGTGCCTAAGCTTGGAGTAATGAAGGCAATGAAGTGTCTTGAGCACCTTTATAAGAAAGCTGGCTTTACTGTCCACTTACTACTCTACACTGAAAATTTCCACAAGTATCGGGATGCCCTAAATCCTGCTCACTCCAACGACTACTCCTCCATCCTAAATGGTACCAAGTCAAGGCCAAGGACACTCTTCAAACCTGTTCACAACTCCTCCACTCTCCTGTACGAGGATGATCTAATACAGCTAAGCAATGTTCGGCATCTTTACATTATTTTGATACCAAAATTGACCAAATCTATCTCTGTTTTCCTTCTACATCCCATTCATTCTCACCCACTGATGTTCCTTCTCTGCCTACAAAAGTCACTGACTTCACACCTGTTGACTCTCTTTCTGTCACTGAACTCATCAATAAGTCTAATCCATCCTCCTGTCTGCTTGACCCCAGCCCAACCTTGCAACTTAAGACATGTTCATCAAGATGTAATACTCCTCTTGCCGTAGTGATAAATACATGTCTCTCTTCTGGCTCTGCTGCTCCTGCCCTCAAAACTGCTGCAATAACCCCTGTCCTTAAGACCCTGAGCTGGAGCCAACATTTCTTTCCAGTTAGAGACCCATCTCAAATCTTCCCTGTCTCATAAAAGTCATGGAAGGAGTGGTAGATATGCACTCCATCCATTTCTTTATTAAAAGGCACTCTATTAGCCCTTTCAGTCTGGTTTCTGTAGACATCAGAGCTCTGAGACAGCTCTTCTCCACGTTGTTAATTAACACCACTGGTCTCCTGATAGTGATTCTCTCAAAATTTTCCTCCTCCTTGACTTAAGGGCTGCTTTTGACACTATTAACAATGATGTACTCATTTCCTCATAGCCCTTCAGTGGTTCATGTCATATCTAACAAACAGACAACAGTTTATCAGACTCGATTCAAACAAGTCCACCACATCTTCTGTTCAGTTTGGGGTCCCTCAAGGATCAGTCCTTGGACCCTTTCTCTTTGAAATTTACATCCTACCCCTTGGTCATATTATTGGTAGCCATGACTAAATGTCACTGCTATGCAGATGATATTAATCTCTATCTCAGTACAGACTCACTGACAGACTCCGCTCCCAGTACACTAACTGACTGTATCACAGATTTAAAGCTTTTGTTGCAGGAAAACTTTCTCAAGTTAAACATTGAGAAATCTGAAGTTCTACTGGTTGGCCCCAAATCCCTAGTAATGTGCATTTTAAGCCTGCTCAAGTTGTCAGAAGTAGTATTGGAGTAGTATTTGATCCATCACTCACTTTTGATCTTCATTTTAAGTCACTCACCAAACTTGCATCCTTTCTCCTTCATAACATTGCTCATCTTTGTCCCCTTCTGACAAATAAGAATACAAAACTCTGGTTCATACTTTGATTATGTCTTGTTTAGATTACTGTAATTCCCACTTCAAATGCCTTCATGGAAAATCTTTACAAAAGCTTCACTATATTCAGAACTCTGCAGCTACATTTCTAACTCATACTAAACGCTCCGCTCACATCACCCCACTCTCTCTCAGCTACACTGGCTACCGGTTCTGTCCCATATCAAATTTAAAATCTTGCTCATCTCTTTCAAAGCCCTGCATAATCTTGCTCCTATATACCTTAGGGAACTACTGACCCCCTACACTCCCTCTCGCTCACTAAGGTCTTCTAGCAACAACCTACTTTCTGTCCCACACACCAGACTTTCCACCATGGGGGGCAGGTCCTTCAGTGCCACGACCCCCAAACTCTGGAACGCTCTTCCTCTATCTCTCCATGATTGCTCTTCTTTCTCTACTTTCAAATCTCAGCTGAAGACTTGTCTCTTCCATGAACAGTTCTCTTCATCTCTAACAGTTTTTTTTTGTCTGTAAAGCAATCTTGGGATAGTGAAAGGCATTAACAATTATTATTATTATTATGAGTTGTTTGGTTAGAAATGTTCAACACACTGTACTGAACAACTGACATCTCTTCGTCTCCTTCCTGTTGAGGGTTTTATTTCTCTGATAAAAAATTTAACTTTGCAGCTGAAATATTGAATGTTCTGTATATTAGATGAAGAAAAGCTACACTGTGCACTGTAAACACTGTGTAAAAACATTTAAATGAGCAAGATATACATTTTCCAATTTAACAAATAATTTATATTTTGCAGCCTGAAAAGCAGCATCATAGGAAGTCAGAAAAATGCAGTATGGAAAGAAATTAGTGCTACATTCAAGGGCATTTTGTATTTTTTGTCAACAGTCGAACTCCAGCTGATGTTTCCATATTTAAATAATACAGCTGCGATATGTATAGCCTGTATATTGTCATGTAGCCTAAGATAATAGCATATATCATAAATCTTTAGGTGATGAAAAAAGGGTCAGATCTCAAAGTCACTACCAAAAATTGCATGGTTGTGTTATTTATTTATTTATTTCCTCATTTACCAATACGTAGTGGATGTTCATTATGTCTAACTCTTACCGATATTTTAAGTTCGTTTCTTAGACAAGGATATTTTTTTAAGCTTGTTACCTCGTTAACAGTTTCGGCGTGAATCTTCCGCCTTCTTCAGAAACAGTCACCAGATGTCGAGTGGTGACGTGCCTTATCAGCTGATGTTGCGTTACGGAGGCGTGAACGTCCCGCCCAATTTGACAGGTAGTTCACGCCTCCTGCTGTCAGGTCGCTCCTCCAGGACGGCACTCCAGGTATGCGACAGTGCGTACGCTCCCTCATCCCGGTTCATCGTCCTCTGCGCCCGCTTACGTATCTCCACTGCGTCTAAAATCCAACGCTGGAATCTATTTTCTTCAGCGCGAATGACTCTGGCCTCTTCCCAATTCATTATGTGATTTTGTCGTTTGCAGTGGTCTGAAATGGCCGATTTTAGGTATTCTTGGTTTGCTTTTTCTTTCTCAGATCTTGTGAGTCTTTTTGTTGTTTCTTTTTCACAGAACATTATATATATACAGAACATTCAATATTTCAGCTGCGAAGTTAAAATGAACATCAGCTGATAAGGCACGTCACCACTCGACATCTGGTGACTGTTTCTGAAGAAGGCGGGAGATTCACGCCGAAACTGTTAACGAGGTAACAAGCTTAAAAAATATCCTCATTTACCAATGTTTCAGATTAATCAGAGACAGGCACCAGTGGTATTCAGCATTGAGCTAGACAAACTGGCCTGGAGCCCATGGTCGTCGTTACGTCCATTTTAGGGGCGTCGCCACCATTGAATGTGAAGGGGACGTGTCCCTTTCACATTTCATAATTCTTCGTTTAAACCCGCCCACATTTAACATAAAATTTTAGTTCACCCAGCGCCGTTTCTATTGCTTCGTGAAAGAATCCATTCCACTTGATTGATAAGAGAATACACAGACCACTGAAAATCCACTCCGGGTTTTCCGGGCGCTCCCTACAACAACTCACCGCGCGCGAGTGAATCTCAGCACGAGCAGAGACATGTTGGTGCAGCTGCTCGAAAGTGGAAGAGGTGACGTCAGCCCCATTGCCACCTCACAATGTCTAGCTTTTGCTAAAACCTTATTCTTTTGTTATCTGCCCTCAAAATTAACCCTAGGCCACGTTAAATTCATGTTCAACTAAACAATGAAATAAGCTTCGCCTAATGGGGTGTTCTTGGTTGATGATGAATTGTTTGCAGTATTTGCTCCTCCCCAGACACAATGGACATGAGGACATTCTTTACAAAGAAGCGGAAAGTCAGTCAGAATTTCCCCACAGGACAGGGTTTTTTTGTCCCAATGGAAATGTTAGTGCAGTTAGCTGGCTAGTCAATGTTAGGAGATGTATCAGCTAGCTTAACGTTAGCTATCATTTAATTCAAACCCAGTAGGCCGACCTTACTGTAATGCCAAGAATGAGGTCAAGTCTGCTCTGATGATATTTACTGATTCCCTGTTGTGATTTGAAGAACTTGTTTTGTCTGGTCTTTGCCAGTTTTCTGGAAAGTAAGATGGGAAATCAGTGTATGGGGAAGGAATAGTAGAAAGGAAAGCAATGGAGAGAGATGGATGTTATTCCAGGTGGATTGTGAAGGAAAGGGGGATAAAAGTTATGAAGTGGTAGAAATTGTGGTGGCACCAATGTAAGAAGGAGTTCTATCTATAAATCTATTTGTTATACTGATCTGTAAATGTTACTGTACCACCATTGCATGTAGGTTGACAAAACTGCACTTGTTCATTGTGTGAAGTTCTCTTTTATGTGTCGTTGCTTGACATAGTCATCAAGTTTTTATTGCAGACTCCAACGTCCAACATTGACATTAAAAAAAACACATACAATACAAATACACAACATACAGTACAGTGTATCAGGTACAAAATCACCTCGTATTAAAAAGTACTGGCACAAGTTCATTACTACAAAAGATACATACATTAAGAAAAGTACAATTATTAAAAACAGAATTAAATATCATTTTACCCCTCCTACAATAGACACAGATACCAGTGTTTCCATATATAGGATTGATATCTTACAGAACTGCACCTAGGATTGGTCAACTCTATAAGGAGATTATTCTGGGACCCCTGCAACCTGCCTATGAATTTATACATCAGTCCTCTCAGGGTGGCCTGAAAGGTGGCTACCCTTACTTCACAGAACAGCTTGCTGGCACTACTACCCCTGGGCTTCTTAAGCAGGATTCTAAGACAATCGTTATACGCAACCTGAAGTTTGCGCAGACTCTCCTTCTTATACCTTATCCAGAGGTGAGCTGTGTACATAGGGGTGCAGTATGCTCTGAACAAGTTCACCTTCACCTCATCAGAGCAGTAGTAAAATTTTCTCACCAACACATTGGCTTGGACATACAAAGTCCTTCTCTGTCTAAGCATATCAGCATCATCCTCCATTTTATCATTAATGATATGGCCTAAATATTTAGCACTGGAGCACACAGACAAGATTTGCCCAGATAATTGGAATGGTGGAAAGTTAAGGTGTTTATCCTCCTTGGTCCTACATATCATTACTATGCTCTTCTTAGCATTATACTTTATGTCAAACTTGACCCCATAGTCTGAACATATATTGAGGAGCAGTTGGAATCCTGCACTACTGGGAGATATAATAGCTAAGTCATCAGCATACATGATATGATTGATTAAGGTGTTCCCTATTATACACCCTCTTCTGCATTCTCTCAGCTGCCTTGACAGGTCATCCATGTACAGGCTAAATAGGCTTGGGGATAGAAGCCCACCCTGTTGCACCCCATTGCCTACTTTAAAGGGAGAGGATAATACATTACCCCATTTAACCTGCATAGTTTGCCTGTCGTACCAATATGCCAAAATACATATTATGCATCTTGGGACACCCCTTTGCTCCAACTTAGTGAAGAGTTTATGATGGTTCACTCGATCGAACGCCTTAGAAGCATCAATAAAGCCCACCAGCATTGTTGACCCCTGCCCTCTGTATTTTTCCACAACTTCTTTTAGTGCATAAATACACATATCCGTACTGTGCTTACTCTTAAAGCCAAATTGGTTATCAGTAGTGCAGATAAGGTCCCCAAGTTTGTAAATTAAGACCCTTGCTAGCACTTTAGACAATATGCTGGCCAGAGCAATAGGCCGATAATTGTCCATACTCCCTACCTTGCCAGCCTTGTCTTTAATAACTGGAACAAGGACAACGGTCAGCATAGAATCTGGAAGGATGCCGTGTGTCATCAACCCTGTAAGACATATGGATAGTAACACTGCTACCCTAGGGCTAGCTAGCTTCAGGTGCTCTGCAGTGATATTATCCAAACCACATGCTTTGCCATCAGCTAGCTGCTTTATAGCTTGGAAAATCTCAGAGGGGCAGATGTGTACCACCTCCTCCTCTATGTTACCTGTACAGTAAGGTTCACTTTTAATGCAGTTGAATAGAGCAGCATAATGCTGCCTCCATAGTTCTGTAATGTTTTCCCCACCGGATACCCCTTCAATGTTACATGGCAGTGGTGTTTTCCCCCTATTTATGTTTTTGACTTCTTTCCAAAAACCAATGACATTATTGTCAAGCAGTTCCCCAGCCATGAGGTCTGCTCTCAGGGCTTGCTCATGATTACCCACATAACGCACTGCATATTTGTATCTTAGATTAGTTGCCTTTTTATGTTCTAAAACAGGCCCCTGCCTAGGTCTACCAGCCATAACCCAGGCCTTATGGGCCGCCTTAGCTTCTGCATGGGGGCCAGCAACATACCTGTTCCAGCCAGGCTTAATGTTCTTAGCTTTATTAAAATAAGTGAGAAGCGGTTTACTAGCCTCTACTAAGGCATCCACAATACAGTTGTAAAACTCACAGAGATCAACACAATGATGAATGTTCTTACAAGTAACATTGGTGCATAGAATAGCATGCATAGGCAGTTCTATTTTACTCAAGAGTGCATCTGATCTTCCATAATACAAAGATACATCCTCTGAGGAAAGTTTAATCCAGTCAACCTTTTCCCTATTTCCGATATTGTCCTCCCTCAAAGTCTCAGGGAGGCTACCAGTGTCTAGTACGATCTCTATAGGGAAATGATCAGTTGTGGTTGCATCATAAAGTACTTTCATATGTTCCAGCGTGGCATGAGCATCCGCAGTGCATATCACATGATCAAGCCAACTTGTTGTTTTGTGGGCCTCACTATAGTAAGTGAAGCTATCCTCAGATTAAAGCAACTGACTAGATAACACCAGCTTATTTTCATCACACATCCTTAGCATATGTTTAGCAAAAGGGGAAGAAATATCAGAAATATCTGCATTCATGTCTCCCATTACAAAAACAGTTGTGCAGCAGTTATCGGCAATAAAACAATTGATAAATTCCAGTTTACAAACATATTCATCATCATTATGGCTAGACTCATACGGTGTATAGACATTCAAAATAATAAACTCCCTGTTGTACATCCTGACCTGGAGCCCAATGCACCAGTCAGTTTCCAGTCTGACGACATTAATTACGGAGTCAAGCTTTTTATGCCACAGGATGGCCACACCCCCCGGGATTCTCCCCCTGATGATACTCTGGGAGAGATCCGTGGTCGACTCCCCCGCACCGTGAAAATCATCATGAATACAGTTCAGCCCTCCCAAATCCTGTTTGGCGAGGAATGTCTCCTGCAAACATAAAATATCACAATTTTCTAGGAGTTTATCCACCTCAGCTCGTCGGGCCCTGTCCCCTGCGCTGTTCCCTATGCGCAAACCACGACAATAGTGTAATTTTGTGTTATGAAGACTGCATGATGCCATGCCATTTTTGTTATGAGTATCACTAAATCAGAAAAAAGTAAAATGCACCCACTGAAGTCACTGTTGGTGGTGAACAAAATGGCACCTGTTCATTGTGTGAAGTTATTTTTTATGTGTCACCGTTGCTTGACACAGTGTGATTTTGTGTTATGAAGTTTGCATGATGCCATGTCATGCCTGTTCATTGTGTGAGATTATGAATATTCTTATTTTTAAACATACAGTTGAGTGTCACTATTGCTTGGCACAGTGGCATGTTGTGTTGCATCTAAAACTAAATAGAAAACACAAAATAAAAAGTAAAATGCACCCATAAAGTCATTGTTGGTGATAAACTGTGTCACAGTCATCTCGTTATTTTAGGCGTAGCAGTGGGTTTAAAAACAGGCTGATGAATATATGGACTAGTTGAATGATGACTTATTGTTGAGTCTCTAAAATAGTCATTGAATTAAGTGACTTAGGTGTTTAACAACCTGTTAAAATACACCAGAATGCAGGAAATGGCATCTAATTAATTAAAAATTTTCTGGGAGAAGACCCCCAGACCCCCCACCAATGCGTCCCCCCCACATTAAACATGCTTCTGACACCCCTGGTCAGAAGTCACCATATCAGCACTGATGTGCAGGCTATCAAAAAAACACAGAATTAAAAAGAAAAAAGACAACATGCACAGTAGGCTATCCACCTCCAGTTGAATGATGTAAGAGTGAAAATAAAGTAATCCCCATATTTATATGCCTTAATCAAGCTTGGATAAAAGCAAATGGCAAGCGATGGCCCACTCAGCTGCTCCCAGGGACGGACTGGGACCAAAAATCGGCCCTGGACTTTCCCCCCAAATAGGCCCACTATACTATAGTATACTATACTATAGTGCTATAGTAAAGTGCTATAGTGGTATATTGTCTGTCATAACAAAACCCACACAGATGAACTATTTTAATAACATTTTTTTTTGTCATAACAAAACCCATTTACAGATGAACAGATGAACAGGTTTTTGGGCTTTTACTGGGGGTGGTAACTGAAAAACTGCTCCAGGCTGTAACGACCTATGGAATAATGATTGACAGATTAAATAATCATCTTAGTGCCACCTGTTGTTAGTTGATAGACTGAAAATTTTGGTTATGAAACAGGACCGATGGCCGTAGACTGGACAGCTGTTCTGGACTTTTCCAGAATGCACAGATTGCCAGTCCACCCCTGTCTGCTCCTGTCTGATCAACGCCTTTAGTGCACCTCTGTTTCTGTTGAATTAACCATCTTGCATGGCATAAACTAGCCCCTTATTTCATATTCAGTTCTGGCCAACGTGACTTGTATTCCCTGTCTAGGCTTAGCCTATAGTCTAAACTAGTCTCATTGGATGTTAAAGATAGGCCAGCTTACATACAGTAGGCCTACACAACAAAATATTTCATGAATTAATGATTATTTTATAATAATTTAATTTAATGAGAACAGTCATAGGCTACTGTAGGCCTCCTGTACATTGCCATGTCAGATAATCGGCCAATGCATTTATTTTGGTGGTAGGCTAACCCCATATCCAACGTCATCTAGCAATCTTGGAAGATATGATATTAATTTAACTTCAGAGTTTCATCATGTTAATTTTGTTTTTGAACTCCTTGAAGGGTGAGGCAGGAGAGGCTGAGGAGGAAAATGAGCATCAGGCAAGTTCAAGCCAGAGAGAGGAAGTGAATCCAGATCCAGAGGAGGTCGAGCAAATAGATCTAGAGAGAGAAGAAACTGAAACAGAGACAGAAGGTGAGCAAGGAGGCCAAGAGGAAGAAAAGGATCAAGAAGCTGCAGCATCTTCTCTTAGTGATTTAGGTGATAAAGACACAGGGCCCAGACAGGTAAAGCTGAATAGCTATCCACAAGACATCTTTGGTACACAGAAGAGGGCATTTCACCACAGCTGGTTTGCGAAGTACACATGGTTAGAGTATTCAGTCAACCTGAATGCTGCTTTCTGCTTCCCATGCAGAGTGTTTGGCAAAAACATCAAGCATGATGCTTTGGTCAGTTGTGGTTGCAGAAATTGGAAAAAAAAAGCTTTGTCTGTCTTTAATAAGCATGACGTGACACAGTCCCATAAGGACAGTGTTGTTGCATGGAAAGGATATCAGGCAACTAGCCAACAGGGAGATGTTGTACAGATGATGGTGTCTGCAAATGCACATGAGATAGCAGAGAGAAGGGACGATCTGAAGCGAATTGTTGCAGTTACCTCAGTGTTAGGGGCTCAGGGACTACCCTTCCAAGTAAGACCTTAGTTTTTTTCTTTGTGTTTTAGCCCATCTCGTAAAGTAGCTCTAGCTAGCACTTAAATAATGAAAGCTGTTTTTGAAATAGGACAGAAATGATGAGTAAATTTTCTTTCTAAACTTCACTATCAGTTGAAGCTTATTTATTTGTTTGATATCTGCTCTGAAAACTAAGTGTCCCCCAAAGGGTTAAGGTATACTGTATTCTCATTTGGCAGAATAAATGTTTGAGAAACATTCATATTTGTCTGTACTGTCAGATTTCACTAGGATTTTGAACTAAGCTAGTTGTAACGAAACTAATTAAATAAAGCACCACACCATTATGTTGTCTCCTGTTCAGTGCATCAGACTGAAATAAATAGCTTTATTTGGAATATAACCTAATTAATTTTTAACAAATGCATTGATGGAGATCTTTGCAAACATCTTTCTTCATAAACATAGCCCCAGCCTCTAATGAACTGATTTAGACTTATTTTGTTAATATAAAGAAGATATCCTGAAGACTTAGGAGAGAAATAGCAGGGTAGAAAAAGAAAGTGATCCAGATAACAGATTCTGATAAATGTTCTTCAAATAATGAATAATTGATGAAGCCTATGTAGGAGCAATAAAAAAAATTTCAGCGCGCACGCGCATTTCTGAACATACTCCTGGGGCTAAGCCCCGCCCATCTCTCAATCCTAGTGACGTCCATGCTGGAGTCCCAGAGAGCCAGGAAACCATGAGCTGAGAGAGAGAGAGAGAGAGAGAGAGAGAGAGAGAATAAACGTGTCCTCCACTCCCTGTGCTGCCACACCATCACCCTGGATGCTTTGGAAGACAAAAGCAAATTAAAAGCCACTTGTCACTCTCTATAAAAAAAAAATCTCTGCACTCCTGAAAAACCCTCTCACAACTTACAGATGTGTAGAGGCCTTCTAACAGAGCCAGATGTGCCATTGTCGCGATTTAATGATAAACAAAGCTCTTGTTTAAATATCTGAATAAGAATCAGATATTAGCACAGCCATTACTGTAACGCGGCTGTGACAAACCAGACACTCGCGGATTAAAAATAAACTCAAGGCTTTAATGAACACAGTGAGAGAAGACAATGTACAAAAGCCAGTCCAGGTCAATAATCACAAATCTAACACAGTAACGAGGGCTAGACAAATCATGGTCAGGAAACAGGCAATAGTCCAAGAACCGGGAATCAGAAAAACACAGGCAAGATAAACACAAGGCCTCGGCAAATCGGAGTCGAAAACAGGCGAGGATCGAGAAACCGGGAAGCGAGAGAGACGAGCAAACAAACACAAGGGCTCGGCGAAATGGGAAGAAACCAGAAGGCAAAAAGGGTCATAAACAGGAATGCAATCAGAAATCGAACCGCTCAGAAGGCTCACGAAAATGTGGAGGCAATACTGTGCAAAGAGTAAAACAAACAGAGGGGTATAAATACAGATATAGACAAAGAGGTGCAGGTGATGATAATTAGAACTCGGGGGAGCCACTCCTAGGAAGTGGCTCCGGGTTGGCTGATGGAGTGCACGCGGTAGTGACAGGTGTGTCAGGGGGATTGTGGGAAGTGGAGTCCTGAGTGTTAGGTGAGCCCGGGAGCGTGACAATTACACTGTAAATCAGTGAGCATTACCATTACTTTTAATCACTTAATTTTAATTGCATGTAATTGTCTCACCAGTGCCAGGCTGCTAATATCAGAATGAAAGAGAAATTAATCTCATGCCAAAATACTGTTAATCATACTAACTGCAAATAATTTGAAAATTTATATTTGGGACATATGACACATCGGCCTCGTCAATGTAGGCCTTTACAAAATATAACATTTGTGTGTTGATGCAGTTGCATTAGAATAGAACCTGAATGCATAAGCAAAGCCACGCGTGTAAACTGTAGATCATGATGAATCTGTACATGAATCTGTATTCGGGCAGTGGGCATGTGCCTTCCTAAACCACCATGCAATGGAGTAGTAAGGCATCTCCTTCCCTCTACTAGCCCAGGCTGGTGCCTTGAGCAGCACTAGTAACCCCTCGCTCCCCCTGGTCAGGGTTACACCCCAAGACTGGACTCGGCAGACTGTGTGGAGGAGACCACCTGATGGTTTAATGGGGAGAAAAACGGACCCAGCAAAGCATTTTTTTTTTGAGCACAATCAGGGCACAGTGCAACACGTAGATCACTGTTGGCCAGCCACTGCATACTGACCTAGCTCCAAACCTTTTGATTCTGTCTTGCCCTCGAACCCAGTCAAGTTGGGAAGAGAGATTGACTCCCCTTCACTCTAATCCAAGTCACACACACAAAAGTCATTACTTCAAATTCAAATTCAAGTCCTGTGGTGAAGGGCAAATGGCGAAGCTCTAGCTGTGGAAGCACTGGAAGCTGTGGAAACACTGGAAGCTGTGGAAACACTGGAAGCTGTAGTCACGAACCTGCACACAGGCGGCCGAGGGCATAGGGTCTCTCTGCTGGAAGAAAGCAGCAGTGGAGTTCAGCAGCCCCCTGGGTGTCTGAGTAGCCATGTTTAGGATTCGATCTGCTCACCTCCATGGATGAAAGGAATAGAAACGATGCCCCAAACATAGACTGCTTCACCTCATCCTGGCCAACACAGCGCAGAAACAAATAAGAAAATGAATAAGATAATTACTGATATATCTGATGAATTTGCACAAGTTTTTTCATGATGAAATTAAGTTTATTCATCTGTAGTCAAACTAATTAAAACTGCTGACCATGAACGCTGTGTAAAAACATTTAAATGAGGAATATATACATTTTCCAAATGAACAAATTATTTATATTTTGCAGGCTGAAAAGTAGCATCATAGGAAGTCAGAAAAATGCAGTGTGGAAAGAAATCACTGCTGGGGTCAAGAGCATTTCCATCAACAATCAAAGTACAGCTGATGGTTCAATATTTAACTTCTACATCCATGATATATAGAGCCGACATTTTATCCTCTATAAAAGTAGTCTAATATAATCACTTATATCAGAAATATTTACATCTCAGTGAAGAAAAAAGGGTCAAATCTCAAACTGGCCACCAAAAATTAAATAGTTGTGGAGATTTTTGTTGTTGTTGTTGTTGTTGTTGTTGTTGTTGAAATATATATCCACATTTTAATGAAGTTTCAGTTTAATCGGAGCCAGGCATCAGTGGTGTTCAGCCTTCAGCTAGACAAACTGGCCTGGAGGCCCAGAGAGCCAGGAAACCCTGAGCTGAGAGACAGACAGAGAGAGAGAAAAAGTAAGTGTCCTCCGCTCCCTGTGCTGCCACACCATCAACCTGGACGCTTTGGGAGACAAAAGCAACTAATGCCGCTTTTCCACTACAAACGTGGCTGAGCCGTGCTGTGCTGAGTTGGGCTGAGTCGGGCTGAGCGGGGCTGTTGGAGTTGCATTTTGACTACAATTGCGCTGAACCGTGCTGGCTGGAAGTGGGTGGACACATTGGGTGGAGTTAGCGAAAGTGGGTGGACGTCAGGTGATGTCGTTAGGCGGCGCAAACAGTGACATCAGTGAGCTTTAAAGCGGTAGTCTCACGACCCGGAGAGTAAACAATAAACATGGAGGACACGGAGTCGTTAGTGTTGCTGGTCTTGGTGCTGTGGCTTGTTGTGACCGACAACGCCAACAGATACTGGCAAGAGCGTATAGATGAGGCGAGGCGGATAAGGCTTCAGAAATTCTCGTAATTCTCCTTCTTCCAGGTTTAAAGTGTTTACAGATCCCAGCGTGCTCGCGGGGCGTGTGTGGGCGTGTGAGGACACTCCTCCTCACCAATCGGTGCACAGGGGAGTGTCTCCTCACGCCCCTATCCTCACTCGGCTCGGTTTGGCTCGCTTCAGCCCCACTCCAAAACCATGCGAGTTTTGGGGGCTGAGCAGGGCTGAAGCGAGCTGAGTCGTGCTGTTCTTAGATAGTCGAAACGCGAGCCGTGTCGGGCTGAAGTGAGCTGAAAAAGGGTAGTGGAAAAGGGCCATAAATCACCACTTGTCCCTCTCCATGAAAAAATCCCTGCACTCCTCACAACCCCTCTCACAACTTACAGATGTGTCGAGGTCTTCTAACAGAGCCAGATGTGCTATTGTCGAGATTTAGTGACTGGCAAAGCTCTTGTTAAAATGTGTGACTCAATAATCCTGTAAACCGTCAAACAGCAAATTGGTGAACCGAACCATTGCTTTTAATTATGGCACCAATAGCAAGTAGGCTATCTCAGAATGAAAGAGAAAATAATCTGACGCAAAAACAACTGTTCATCCTGTTCACTGCAAAAAATTTGTGTTTGAGACATACGGCACATAGGTCTAGTCAATCTCGGACTTTAGAAAATATATCCTTTGTGTGTTGATGCAGTTGCATGAGAAAAGAACCTGAATGCAAAACCAAAGACACTCGTGTAGAATGTAGATCATGATCACCGAAAACGTCTGTGAGACTGAGCGAATATAAAGGACAATGTGTTGGTAAAACAGGACTTAACAGTTGGTGTGAGGTTCAAGATATGGTTCATGAAAAAGTCATTTGATGAGAGAGAGAGAGAGAGAGAGAGAGAGAGAGAGAGAGCAGTGAGGTGTCAGTGAGATTTGCATGAACAGGACGGAATCGTTTCATTTCTCCCAGAATAGAGCAGAAACTTCACCAGATGTTCAACTTCCTTCAGTCAAACTCACTGAAGCACAAAACACAGCACTGAATCTACAGCTAATCACACTCTCTCATCACACTGATCATCACTATTAACTCCAATAAAAGAACAGACAACGTCCAAAATTCAGCTTTATTTCAGCACAAACTACAGGAAGAGCAACAGGACAGTGAAGAGAGGAAAGACAGAAATGTCAGCATTGTGTAGAATTGAAACTCTATTGTAGATGGATCATAAGCAGCTCCATGTTAAACTCTATCTTGGATCCACTAGCCTTCACACTGACTCTTTCTGAACGTGACTGGATGATTGACGTTGTTATGGGAGACCGTGCAGCGGAACTCCTCCCCCTTTTCCCAGAGGTCTTTGCTGAGGGTCAGGGTGCTGCTGCGGCTGTAACGGCCGTTCTTCTCTACTTCTGCGCTGCTCAGAACCCCGTTCTTCACCTCTGAGCCGTCCACTGTCCAGCTCACCAGCGCCCCCTGTGGAGAGTAGCCAGACAGCAGGCAGAGCAGCGAGGCTGATCCCTCAGACAGCTGCAGAGGGGACGGAGGGAGCAGAGACACGGAGGGAGCTGTGGAACCCGCTGGAGAGGAGAAACACACAAACACATCATAGACACCTCATTCACACACAATTAGAAATGAGGATGAAATATTTCTGCAACTTTGTGGAACTGACTGATCTTACAGAGGAATTAAGTCGAATAAAGTCTGACTTCATGACTGAGTTTCATTCACTACTTTATTATGTGACATCAGTTTCAGTGCAGCAACAAAACAAACATGTTCCACTCTGTAATTTATCTGGGAAAATAATTTTAGAACAAGTTTTATTACTTTATAGTTCAAACCTTCAGCACATTTAACTGCAGCAAATACAAATGTAGCTGATGACAGAAATATTCATCGTTTAACACAAACACACACAGCAGCTTTCATCTGGATTTTACATCAGCACACAGTCACTATATTTATTAAATGTTTATTATAGAGTAACTGCAGAGTTATTGCATGTTGAATTTATCACAAGTGTGTAATTATTTCATATTTAACATCAATAATTGTGTATTTATTGAATGTTTAAGAACATTGATATGGGATCTGTTCTGATACTGAAATGTATTCCTCATCAGAGCAAAATAACACACAATAAAATCAATTACACAATTATAAACATAAATAATCTGTTCACTTTAAGTTGATTTATACTTTAGTTTGTGAAGCCTGAAATTAATTTCTTGCTCAAAGAAGAAAACCCACTTACTGTTCACGATGAGTTTGGAGCCTCCACCAAAAGTGTACCACAGTGATACATTCTAATGAAACCGTCGTACAAAAACCTCCATCACACTGCAGTACACACACACACACACACACACACACACACACGCTTTGCATCATCAGTCCATGCTTCAGTGCTCTGCGAGTGTTTATAGCCCTGTGACTTTAACACTTCATGACTGAGAGCTGCTGCTCAGCAACTTCACCCACAGCAACCATGACTTTGATCAGCGTCTTCATCTGCACACTGGCCCTCTGGACTCAAGGTGAGAGTTTAACATCAACTCACAGCCTCACACACTTCATTTCATACGAATTCTACACCACTTTAGAGCTTACAAACACAATCTATGTTTCTCTTCAGGATCCAGAGGTCAGGTGACTGTGACTCAGACTCCTTCAGTGCAAACTGTTGCTCCAGGAAACACAGTCACCATCAACTGTAGAACCAGTAGCAGTGTGTATAATGGTAACAGACTCGCCTGGTACCTGCAGAAACCTGGAGAAGCTCCTAAACCCCTGATCTACTTGGCTACTACCTTACAGTCAGGGACTCCAGCTCGTTTCAGCGGCAGTGGATCGAATACTGACTTCACTCTGACCATCAGTGGAGTCCAGACTGAAGATGCAGGAGATTACTACTGTCAGAGTTATCATAGTGGCTATGTGTTCACACAGTGTTAGAGCGTCGTACAAAAACCTGGGTCAGTGAGAGTGCACAGAGAAGCACTGCTGCAGCTGGGAGCGACTGCAGGTGCTGAGGGGGAGGATGTGATACAGCACAATGACACACACTGTGGACGAGAGAAAACACACCACACTAACTCACTAATACACACACATCTGTGAGAGGAGTCCACCTTTCTCAGCTGTGGACAGACAAACAAAGTCCTGATCATTCTGATTCACTGATTACTAATTATCTTTATCCCATTTTACACACTTAAGTATTTATTATAGTTATAATTTGTTGCATCTATGATTTCCAAAAACAGTTATTTATTCTTCATTTCAAACACGATTATAGAGTTCATATTTTAATATAATAATTTTAATATTCATGAAATTGAGCCATATTATTGACCTGAAACTGACATTTAAATATAAATTATATGTTTTTCTTCTGATCATAATGCATCACAGTTGAAGTGTATTTCAGAATCCAGTAATGAAACACAAAGAAAGACAGGGAGCGACCTGAGAAAACAGAGAGAGCAGAAAAGTGCAGCGAGCAAGAGAAGGTTAAATCAGTGGAGTGAGGAGAGGAGGAGTGGAGCTGTAGAAAGCAGGAGAAGGAAAGAGGAATAACATCTCAGGATGATAGTGAGCGCATGGAATGTCCAAAACATCCTACAGAGGAGGGTCAAGGGCTGTGATAAATCTACACCTTGAACTAGTTTGAATAATTTCCGAGTCTGTGTCTTGTATTCTTCTCAAAGGAAAATGCTGGATTGTTTCAACTATTTTGAAGATATTCTAACTACGGCTGAAACGTTTCCTCGAGTAACTCGAACAATTCGATTACTAAAAATGTTTGATGTATATTTTGGCATCGAGGCTTCGTTTATTTCCTATCAGCTCACTGTGTTTTGCACGGATGATTATTACTGTGGCACAACGAGCTGCTGTGGATACGTGACGTGAAGGAGACGCTGGATGTGATTTGATGGCACGGTTTGCAAATGCAGGAAGGGGGACAAAACAGCAAGGGGTGAGGAGAAGAGTATGGGCAGAGAAAACAACAGAAAATGTCAATGTTTGGGATCATTTCAAGATAAAACAGAGCAACAAGTGTGTGGAGTGTATCTATTGCAAAGCCAAACTAGCCAACCACAACAGCACATCGTCAATGCTACTGCACCTCCACACAAAGCATTCAGTCTGTGCATCCAGTCCACAGAGCAGATCCAAGACAAGCTAACGCAAATCATTATGATGTTCAGTAATTATGGATATGTGCAATGGATAGTTAATCAATATAGTGGCTTGTTGTTGTGTTCATACAGTGCTTATTGATGTGGAAAAGTGTTTTGTGAGGAGAAGTTAAAGATCAGATCATGATGACGTGACATTAGCTTTGCGGGTGCTCGCTGAGTAACGAGCTGATTTGCGCTTCTAGTAGACAAAACAGTGTCGTGCAACAAGCAAAGGCTCACCAGATACCCAATACATGTCTGGTATAATCCATACTGCTGTTATGTTAGCTGTTTCTCCAACAGCACTTACACTGATTCCATATTTGTTGTTTCACCCCCAAGAGAGCAGAATATCAGGTGGAAGAATGAATTGGAGCCTCAAATGTGCCAATCCAATATGATTATAGTGATCAGGGTCTGCAGGTGTAGGGTGTAGACTGTATCTTACAGTTTGATATTTAAGCTGAGTAAGAGATATCAATAATAATTATTTCATCTATTTTTCAGTAAATCACAGCGTTGTACGGAAAGCTTTGTTCAGACACCTGCATCATGTTCAACTGAGCAAGCAGCCGAGTTCACAGACAGCGTTTGAACATGATTGTCACAGACATGCTCCCACTGTCCATGGTCTATGATAAGGGCTTCCGGAAGATGATTCCAATTTTCAATCCACAGTACACGCTTCCTTCAAGAACCTACTTCATGAAAATGATGGAGAAAAATATGAAGACATCACAGGCAAGTTGAAGAAGAGGCTTAAGGAGACTGACAGCATTGCACTCACAACTGACATTTGCACAAGCATTGCTACAGAGGCATCTCTGGTGGTGACGTGTCACTTTCTCAGGGGGATTGGGAAATGGAGTCCTACAGCCTGACAACAATGACCCTTGAAGAGAGACATACAGCTGCAAATATTGCACAGTGGATTGAGGACTGTATTGCCAAATTTGACATTTCACCAGAGAAAATCAAAGCTGTTGTTCATGACAACAAAACTAATGTTGTAGCAGCAGTGAAGATTTTGCCACAAAAGCATGAATGGGCATCAGTGCAATGTGCAGGTCACACCTTAAACTTGGTTGTGCAATGTGCTTTGAAGAACAACCAAGCTACAGTATCTCCAAGTGTGTGACTGCTGCAAGACATCTGGTCGAACATTTTAAGAAGAGTGAAGTGGCATGCACCAAGGTAAAGGACAGGCAGCAACAAATGGGCACACTGCAACATAAACACTTTCTTGACCTCAAGCCTGAACAGTGGAAGATGATTGATGAGCTGAACCAGGCCCTTGAGCCATTTGAAGGCGCTGCAGTGTTTCTGAGTGGGCAACAATATGTTTCCCTCTCTGCACTTCCACAGCTAGCGCAAAGCCGTAAGAAGTCCACACAGAGTTCAGCTTTTCAGACTGTACCAGTAATGCCATACCAGGCTCATGTGGCAGAACAAATCACACCCAGATGGCAAGGACTAACTGTGTTTCATCTTGACTCTCCAAACAGCTTCTTAATTACTGCTGCTCTCGGTCCCAGGTTTAAAAAACTCAAGTTCCTGTCTGCAGATGATGCATTCAAGGTCAAAAGCACAATACAAACCATGGCACTTGCTGTCAAAAAAGAAGGGAGGTGTGAAAATGGAGCCAACAGCACTGCACAAGACAACCCAGTAAAGCATGCCAAGGGTGCAGCATCGTTCCTCGACAGCATACTGGGATCATCAGACTCCACCAGCACCAGTAATGAAGAAGATGAGGAGCAGCAGATAAACCTTCTGCAAAGATAAACTTTGCAGAAGGAGGTCTTGATGTATTTTGGAGATCATCCCCTGTCCAAGAAGAAGAATTTGCTGTCATGGTGGAAAACAAATGCAGCACGCTTTCCAACTCTGGCACAGCTGGCAAAGTCTTTGCTGTGTATTCCAGCAACATCCACACCATCAGCGCGCCTGTTTTCTGCAGCAGAAGGAGGTCTTGCATTGCATTGAAGTGCAGGGCGCCTCAGTTCTGAGCATGTTGATACGCTCACTTTTCTTCATTGCAACCACATGATCCTTTAAAGACTTACACACATATCGTTTTAGTACGTGTGTGTGTGTGTGTGTGTGTGTGTGTGTGTGTGTGTGTGTGTGTGTGTGTGTGTACACACCAGTATGTAGAGAGACTTTAAAGGAGGGGTATTCTCTTGAATATTACATGTTGGTTCTCAAAAGGAAACCATTTGTTGATTTTAAGTTCCCTGTCTTATTTTCTCTTGTATATTTGCTATTACTCTTTAATAAATCAAAAGTATTTCTTATCCGATTACTCGATGGACAAATCCCCACAAAAATATAGTAATAGATGGCGCTTCAATACTTCCCTCTTGCAAGACCCCAAATTTAACAGTTTTATTAGGAGTGAGTGGGCATGCTTTCTAGAAATGAATGATTCCTCTGGATCATCTCCTTCCCTTCTGTGGGAAACAGGAAAGGCAGTGCTTAGAGGAAGAATAATCTCATTTTCAGTGTACAAAAAAAGAAAGAAAAGAACAGGAAGTAGAACTAAATAACAAAATGAAACAATTGGAAGAGATCGACGCAAGTAACCCAACAGAAGAAACGCAGATTGAACTAAGGAAATGTAAATACAAAGTCAATGAAATACTTAATAGACAAACTCAATTTATGATCCATCGTTTAAGGCAAGAAAATTTCCACTATAGCAATAAATCAGGGAAATACTTAGCAAATCAAATCAGACGGAACATAGAAAAAGCGACAATCCCAGTCATAAAGAACTCAGCAGGGAAGCTAACCAGCTTACCTGAAGAAATAAATCAGGTTTTCTACAATGTTTACAATAAACTATACTCTTTAGAAATAAACCCCAACCAGGACGCCATTGACTCATTTCTTAAGAGCATCGACTTACCACAACTTAATGAAAACCAAACAAATAAACTAGAGTCACCTCTAACTCAACAAGAACTGTTCGAGGCTCTTAAACGTATGCCTAATAACAAAGCACCAGGTCCGGATGGCTTCTCTGCTGAGTTCTACAAACAATTTTGGTCCATCTTGGCTCCACTTTTTATCAGGATGATCAATGAATCAAAACAAAAGAAAAGACTTCCAGCTAGTATCACCACAGCTTCAATTTCACTTCTCCTTAAGCCCAATAAGGATCCAACAATGCCATCCAGCTACCGGCCAATCTCCCTACTCAATGTTGACAATAAAATAATCACCAAAACGTTAGCGCACAGATTAGAAGAGGTCTCCGCATCCATCATCCACCCAGATCAGACTGGTGTCATTAAAGGCAGAATTTCTTCCTCCAACAACTGCAAATTGTTTAACATAATGTTCCACTCCTCAACTATACAAGAAAAAAACATTATAGCAACTCTTGATGCAGAAAAAGCTTTTGATAGGGTCAACTGGAATTTCCTGTTTTCCACATTAGGGCGGTTTGGTTTCGGGGAATCGTTCATTTATTGGATTAATATTCTGTACACTTCACCCTCAGCCACAGTGATCACCAATGGACTAACATCACACAGTTTCACTCTGCACCGGGGAACTAGACAGGGATGCCCACTTTCCCCTTTATTATTTACCATCTTCATTGAACCTCGAGCTGCCGCCATCCGTCAGAACCCCCACATTAAGGGAGTTCAGACTCTAAATACGCATCATAAAATCAGCCTCTATGCCGACGACATCCTACTTTTTCTTCAAGACTCCACAGTATCAGTAAAAGAAACCATTAAACTTATTGACACATTCTCTAATATTTCTGAATACTCAATCAATTGGAATAAGTCTGCAATTCTTCCATTACACTCCAACAGCTGGGATGTGACAGCCCATTCATCACCTATCCCACTATGTACTAATTATATCACATATTTAGGGATAAAGGTTTCTCCCAGGCTGTCAGACTTATTTAGTCTAAATTTTACCCCCCGCTCAATTCAATAGATGATGATCTCCAGCGATGGATGAACCTTCCACTATCCATCATGGGCAGGATATCAGTTGTCAAAATGTCAATATTACCAAAAAATAATTTATTTATTCTCAATGATTCCGACACAGCCGCCCGGTTTAAATCACTAGACTCAACAATTATTAAATTCTACTGGAAAAATAAGACACCAAGAGTCAAACTGACCACTCTACAAAAACCTGAAATACTCAGAGGACTAGAAGCTCCACATTTCCAACATTATGCCCTGGCCAACCAGCTTCATTACATATACAAATGGTTACATCCCACCCCCTCAGACAACACCTGGTTAGACATAGAACAAACCATTTGCAAGGATATTCAGATCTCAGACCTTCCTTTCTGTAGTCAGTCAGTTAAAACCATCCATCCTTCAAAGCGCTAACAATATCATCTAGTCTGACAGCTTGGTGGAAATTCTATCACATCACTGATTCACGTGTAGCACCATCAAATCGCACCCTGATTTGGAATAACCCCGATTTCACTGTCAAAAAAAAAACAACACTCAATTTTCTCATATGGATAGGCAAGGGCATCGCTCAACTTCATCACATCATTCAAGACAAAAATCTGGCTTCATTCCCTTTTTTGGTCCAGAAGCACGGCATTGAGAGTAAACACTTTTTAGAATACCTACAAATTAAATCATCTATCCAAGCGAAAATTAATATCCAGACAGCGAACCTAGACATCCCCTCACCAATCATGGAGTTGATCAACATTCCCTCCCCCCAAAAAATTCTTTCCAAAATATGCAAAACTACATCTCATTTAGAAAAAACTTTAAGCCTACCATATCACAAATGGGAATCAGATTTGTCCTTAACTCCCAGTGCCGACTTCTGGACCCAAATCTGTAAAAACATCTACCTCATGACAAAAAATAGCAATCTACAATTCATACAATACAAGGTACTTCACAGATTTCACTTCACTGCACAGAAACTATATAAAATGGGCTTTGACTCTGACCTGTGTTCTCACTGCATGCAAAATAACCCAGACACAGACATTCATGCTGTCTGGCATTGCACTCCAATCAACAGGTTTTGGTTAAGTGTCACAGAATCACTCTCTACCATTCTTGGCTGTCACATCCCAGCAACCCTATGTATACTTGGTGATACAACAGCTATCAGTATAAGCACCTCATGCAATAAAATACTGCTAGTAGCGCTGACTATCGCCAAGAAAACAATCCTCATGAACTGGAAATCAAAGAATACTGTACACATCACTCATTGGAAAAATTTGTAAACGGATTATATATCATTGGACAATATATCCACTCCAAACTTAAACAACACTCAGGATACACCCTCGCCTTGGACACCCTTCATCACCTTCTTACAGTTATGACCTGACCCTCTGCGCCTGAGATCCAACTCACAACTTTACATCCACATGTAAATAGCTATATATAATAGGGCGGCGGATGGTAGCTGGAACAATTATTTTTACTATTATTATTATTTCTCTTATATATTTGCAATTACTCTTTAATAAATCAAAATTATTTCTTATCCAATTACCCGATGGGCTAATTAAGAGAATACTCGATTACAAGAATAATAAATAGCTGCAGCTCTACTTTTAACTTGCTCAGATGTCGGCACCCCATATAAAATCCATGTTGACGCGTACTGCTCCGACACATCTGAGTTCATCTCAGTATTACAGTGTTTTAACGTGATGCAGCATGTTGGCTTTCCAGTTCACGTTTATGCTCATATTGTTGATTTGATCTGTTCTCCTGCTTTGAGTAGTACATCTCTGTCTAGTAGTAGATCTCTGTGTCTGGTTCAGTTTCTGGTATCTCTGATCATAAACTTATCGAATGCAGCTTTCACTTTACCTCTCCTCCTCCTTTGGATAAAATCTCTGTCACCTTTTCTAATCTTAGTTCTGTCAATTTCAATCTGTTTGCTGCTTCTCTTCAGTCCTCATCCCTATCTGACTTATATAAACTCTCCTCCCCTGATGGAATGGTTTCCCTTTATAATGACACGATCTCTGTATTGCTCAGTGATTTAGCCACGTTAAAGAAATGGCATGTTCCAGCCAGACACAATTGTTCTTGGTTTACTCACGAGCTGAGAGTAATGAAGGCCACGAGCCAGTGTCTTGAGTGGCTTTATAAGAAATTTGCCCTTACTGTGCATTTACTACTCTACACTGAACATATCCACCAGTATAGGGAGGCCCTAAATGGTTCTCACTCCAACTACTACTCCTGCAGCCTAAATGGTGCCAAGTCTCGGCCAAGGACACTCTTCAAAACTGTTAAACTCCTCCACTCTCCTGTACTAGGATGCTCTAATACAGCTAAGCAATGTTCATTATTTTTACATTATTTTAATCACAAAATTAGCCAAATCGATCTCTGTTTTCCTTCTACTTCCCATATATTCTCACCCATTGATGTTCCTACTCTGCCTACAAAACTCACTTGCTTCACATCTGTTGACTCTCTTTCTGTCACTGAACTCATCAATAAGTCTCATCCTTCTTCCTGTCTGTTAGACCCCACCCCCACCCCACTATTCAGACATGTTCATCATAATCTGTGGTTGGTAGAAAAGAGCAACTGGACTTGCTTGAAAAGTCTTGAAGACGTTTCGCCTCTCGTCCGAAAGGCATCATCAGTTCTGTCTGTCTAATAGGGAGTATCAAGTATTTATCCTCTCATGGATCATAATAGAATCCAAATCAGAATGCTGATGGCTGCATTGAAGGTGGCTGATAGATGTCATAGACACCCACCTCTGTTCAGTGATGGTCGTTCCAGGCTGACAAAATTGAACGATCCTCTCTGGCTAAGATGTCTGCCAGTTTTCTGGAAGTCCTCTCATACTCCCGCACTAGTCGAAGGGAACTCATCCCAAAGTGTGTAGAAACATATCTGTGAAGATACTCAGTCGTCCAGGTACATAGTAATCTGTGGTTGGTAGAAGAGAGCAACTGGACTTGCTTGAAAAGTCTTGAAGACGTTTCGCCTCTCGTCCGAAAGGCATCATCAGTTCTGTCTGTCTAATAGGGAGTATCAAGTATTTATCCTCTCATGGATCATAATAGAATCCAAATCAGAATGCTGATGGCTGCATTGAAGGTGGCTGATAGATGTCATAGACACCCACCTCTGTTCAGTGATGGTCGTTCCAGGCTGACAAAATTGAACGATCCTCTCTGGCTAAGATGTCTGCCAGTTTTCTGGAAGTCCTCTCATACTCCCGCACTAGTCGAAGGGAACTCATCCCAAAGTGTGTAGAAACATATCTGTGAAGATACTCAGTCGTCCAGGTACATAGTAATCTGTGGTTGGTAGAAAAGAGCAACTGGACTTGCTTGAAAAGTCTTGAAGACGTTTCGCCTCTCGTCCGAAAGGCATCATCAGTTCTGTCTGTCTAATAGGGAGTATCAAGTATTTATCCTCTCATGGATCATAATAGAATCCAAATCAGAATGCTGATGGCTGCATTGAAGGTGGCTGATAGATGTCATAGACCCCACCTCTGTTCAGTGATGGTCGTTCCAGGCTGACAAAATTGAACGATCCTCTCTGGCTAAGATGTCTGCCAGTTTTCTGGAAGTCCTCTCATACTCCCGCACTAGTCGAAGGGAACTCATCCCAAAGTGTGTAGAAACATATCTGTGAAGATACTCAGTCGTCCAGGTACATAGTAATCTGTGGTTGGTAGAAAAGAGCAACTGGACTTGCTTGAAAAGTCTTGAAGACGTTTCGCCTCTCGTCCGAAAGGCATCATCAGTTCTGTCTGTCTAATAGGGAGTATCAAGTATTTATCCTCTCATGGATCATAATAGAATCCAAATCAGAATGCTGATGGCTGCATTGAAGGTGGCTGATAGATGTCATAGACCCCACCTCTGTTCAGTGATGGTCGTTCCAGGCTGACAAAATTGAACGATCCTCTCTGGCTAAGATGTCTGCCAGTTTTCTGGAAGTCCTCTCATACTCCCGCACTAGTCGAAGGGAACTCATCCCAAAGTGTGTAGAAACATATCTGTGAAGATACTCAGTCGTCCAGGTACATAGTAATCTGTGGTTGGTAGAAAAGAGCAACTGGACTTGCTTGAAAAGTCTTGAAGACGTTTCGCCTCTCGTCCGAAAGGCATCATCAGTTCTGTCTGTCTAATAGGGAGTATCAAGTATTTATCCTCTCATGGATCATAATAGAATCCAAATCAGAATGCTGATGGCTGCATTGAAGGTGGCTGATAGATGTCATAGACCCCACCTCTGTTCAGTGATGGTCGTTCCAGGCTGACAAAATTGAACGATCCTCTCTGGCTAAGATGTCTGCCAGTTTTCTGGAAGTCCTCTCATACTCCCGCACTAGTCGAAGGGAACTCATCCCAAAGTGTGTAGAAACATATCTGTGAAGATACTCAGTCGTCCAGGTACATAGTAATCTGTGGTTGGTAGAAAAGAGCAACTGGACTTGCTTGAAAAGTCTTGAAGACGATCCATCCAGGCGAAACGTCTTCAAGACTTTTCAAGCAAGTCCAGTTGCTCTTTTCTACCAACCACAGATTACTATGTACCTGGACGACTGAGTATCTTCACAGATATGTTTCTACACACTTTGGGATGAGTTCCCTTCGACTAGTGCGGGAGTATGAGAGGACTTCCAGAAAACTGGCAGACATCTTAGCCAGAGAGGATCGTTCAATTTTGTCAGCCTGGAACGACCATCACTGAACAGAGGTGGGGTCTATGACATCTATCAGCCACCTTCAATGCAGCCATCAGCATTCTGATTTGGATTCTATTATGATCCATGAGAGGATAAATACTTGATACTCCCCATTAGACAGACAGAACTGATGATGCCTTTCGGACGAGAGGCGAAACGTCTTCAAGACTTTTCAAGCAAGTCCAGTTGCTCTTTTCTACCAACCACAGATTACTATGTACCTGGACGACTGAGTATCTTCACAGACATGTTCATCATGATTTAATACTCCTCTTGACTTACTAATAAATGCATGTCTCTCTTCTGGCTCTGTCCCTACGACCATCAAAACTGCTGTGGTGACCCCTGTCCTGAAGAAACCCAATTTGTAGCCAACATCTCTTTCCAGTTATAAACCCATCTCAACTCTTCCCTTTCTAGGCAAAGTGATGGAAGCAGTGGTAGCTATGAAACTCCACACCTTTCTTAATGAAAACACACTCCATGAGCCCTTTCAACCTGGTTTCCATCTAAATGACTGCCCTGAGACAGCTCTTCTCCACGGTGTTAATGATCACCGCAGGTCTCCTGACAGCCGTTCTCTCAAAATTCTCCTCCTCCTTGACTTAAGTGCTGCTTTTGACACTGATAACAATAATGCACTCATTTCCTGTCTCTCCTCTCTTGGTACAGCTGACATAGCCCTTCAGTGGTTCAGGTCATATCTTCCAAACAGACAACAGTTTATCAGACTCGGTTCACACAAGTCCACCACCTCTTCTGTTCAGTTTGGGGTCCCTCAGGGATCAGTTTTTGGAACGCTTGTCTTTTTAATTTACATCCTACCCCTTGGTCATATGAGTCATCACCATGCCCTTAAATTTCCCTGAAATGCAGAAGATATTGAGCTCTGTCTCAGTACAGACTCACTCACAGACTCCGCTCCCAGTACACTGACTGCCTGTATCTCAGATTTTAAGCTTTTGTTGGAGGAAAACTTTCTCAAGTTAAACACTGAGAAAACTTAAGTTCTACTTGTTGGCCCCAAATCCCTACTATCTGACTCATCCAAATTTTCTCTTCATTTTGATGGTGTGCTTTTTAAGCCTGCTCAAGTTGTCAGAAATCTTGGAGTCGTATTTGATCCATCACTCACTTTTGATATTCATATGAAGTCTCTCACCAAAGTTGCATTCTTTCACCTTCATAACATTCCTCATCTTTGTCCCCTTCTGACAAATAACAATACAAAACTCTGGTTCATAGTTTTATGATGGAAAATCTTTACAAAAGCTTCACTATATTCAGAACTTGGCAGCTACATTTCTAACTCATACTAAACGCTCTGTTCACATCACCCCATTCTCTCTCAGCTACACTGGCTACCGGTTCTGTCCCATAGCAAATTTAAAATCTTGCTCATCTCTTTCAAAGCCCTGCATAATCTTGCTCCTATATACCTTAGGGAACTACTGACCCCCTACACTCCCTCTCGCTCACTAAGGTCTTCTAGCAACAACTTACTTTCTGTCCCACACACCAGACTTTCCACCATGGGGGGCAGGTCCTTCAGTGCCATGACCCCCAAACTCTGGAACGCTCTTCCTCTATCTCTCCATGATTGCTCTTCTTTCTCTACTTTCAAATCTCAGCTGAAGACTTGGCTCTTCCATCAACAGTTCTCTTCATACTTTAAAGCTTAGTCTTTTTTTTCTTCTGTACAGCAAACATGGGATTGTGAAAGGCATTAAAAATTATTATTATTATTATTATTATTGTTTGATTGGTTAGAAATGTTCAACACACTGTACTTAACAACTGACATCTCTTCGTCTCCTTACTGCTGAGGGTTTTATTTATTTCTCTTATAAAAATTTATCTTTGCAGCTGAAATGTTGAATGTTCTGTATATTAGATGAAGAAAAGCTGCATTTTAGTGTCTGAACATTCTTGTTGTAAGCTTCTGGAAAAACTGTTTTAAACCCCTCAGGTTGGGAAAAATCATAAAGTGTCCATGTAGAAGGTGAATTATGTTTGATTTGCACGTTTAAGTCGTTATATCGAGGGCCAAGTGGACCAGCCCTGTTTGATTCTGCAAATATGATATCTGATGAATTTGCACAAGTTTTTCATGATGAAATGAAGTTAATTCATCTGGAGACAAACTAATTAAAACGGGTGACCATGAACACTGTGTAAAAACATTTGAGCAAGATATACATTTTCCAATATATATTTTACAACACCTGAGAGCCGTCCTTCGGTCACTGAGATGGGCGGGTCTCACAGCCAACCCGAAGAAGTGTGCGACTGGGCGAGTGGAAGTACGGTATCTGGGCTTCCACTTGGGCAATGGGCAGGTGCGTCCCCAAATTAACAAGACTGCAGCGACTGCGGCCTGCCCGAGGCCCAAGACCAAAAAGGGGGTGAGACAGTTCCTGGGGCTGGCTGGCTATTATCGTAGGTTTATACCTAATTATCCGGATGTCACCAGCCCGTTGACTGATCTCACTAAAAAGGGGGCACCAGATCCGGTCCAGTGGACGGAGCAATGCCAGCAGGCTTTTTCTGAGGTAAAGGCTGCACTGTGTGGGGGGCCACTGTTACACTCCCCTGACTTTTCTCTCCCTTTTATATTGCAGACGGACGCGTCGGACAGAGGGCTGGGGGCTGTTTTGTCCCAGGAGGTGAAGGGGGAGGATCGCCCCTTGCTGTACATTAGTCGGAAGCTGTCAGTGTGTGAGGGGCGCTACAGCACCATAGAGAAGGAGTGCCTGGCCATCAAGTGGGCGGTCCTCGCCCTTTGTTACTACCTGCTGGGATGCACTTTCACCCTCTCTTCGGACCACGCGCCCCTCCAGTGGCTCCACCGCATGAAGGATGCAAACGCACAGATCACCCGTTGGTATCTAGCACTCCAACCCTTTAACTTCAAGGTTGTCCACAGGCCGGGGGCGCAGATGGTCGTGGCGGACATTCTCTCCCATCGGGGGGGGGGAGTTGGCTGCGGGCCGGACGGCCTGAGTCGGGTGGTGGGGGTATGTGGCAGTGGGGGCATGGTCAAGTGTCGGTCTGTGACCGGAGGGGGGAGTCAGGGAAGGTAAGTGGCAGAATCACTACACCTGATGTGAATTAACCTGTGTTTGTGTGTCTTCCCAGCAACCACGCCCTATATAAGGAGAGAGAGGGCAGAGGAAGGGAGCTCTCTCCCACACCAGATGACTTGTGTGTGTGTGCGTCCGTGCGACTGGGAGAGTGTGAAAAGTTAAGCTGAAAAGTAAAAATAAAAGAGTTTTGGAACTCAGTTCTGGCCTGCCGTACTTCTGTGCTCCACCCACCCGCTCTGACAACCACAATTTCTTACAGGCTCTCAATGTTACACGCAACCAAAACATGCATGTATTTAGTTTACATTTTCTCTTCCTTTAAATATACAGAGCCTCATTTTAATGAAGTTTCAGTTTAATCAGAGCCAGGCATCAGTGGTGTTCAGCCTTCAGCTAGACAAACCGGCCTGGAGGCCCAGAGAGCCAGGAAACCCTGAGCTGAGAGACAGACAGAGAGAGAGAAAAAGTAAGTGTCCTCCGCTCCCTGTGCTGCCACACCATCAACCTGGATGCTTTGGGAGACAAAAGCAACTCAATCACCACTTGTCCCTCTCCATAAAAAAATCCCTGCACTCCTCACAACCCCTCTCACAACTTACAGATGTGTGGAGGTCTCTGAAAACAGTCAGATGTGCTTTGTCAAGATTTAGTGACTGGCAAAGCTCTTGTTTAAATAGGTGACTCAATAATCCTGTAAACCGTCAAACAGCAAATTGGTGAACCGAACCATTGCTTTTAATTATGGCACCAATAGCAAGTAGGCTATCTCAGAATGAAAGGGAAAATAATCTAAAGTCAAAACAACTGTTCATCCTGTTCACTGCAAAAAAACTGTGTTCGGGACATACGACACATAGGTCTAGTCAATCTCGGACTTTAGAAAATATAACATTTGTGTGTTGATGCAGTTGCATGAGAAAAGAACCTGAATGCAAAACCAAAGACACTCGTGTAGAATGTAGATCATGATCACCGAAAACTTCTGTGAGACTGAGCGAATATAAAGGACAATGTGTTGGTAAAACAGGACTTAACAGTTGGTGTGAGGCTCAAGATATGGTTCATGAAAAAGTCATTTGATGAGAGAGAGAGAGAGAGAGAGAGAGAGAGAGAGAGAGAGAGAGAGAGAGAGCAGTGAGGTGTCAGTGAGATTTGCATGAACAGGACGGAATCGTTTCATTTCTCCCAGAATAGAGCAGAAACTTCACCAGATGTTCAACTTCCTTCAGTCAAACTCACTGAAGCACAAAACACAGCACTGAATCTACAGCTAATCACACTCTCTCATCACACTGATCATCACTATTAACTCCAATAAAAGAACAGACAACGTCCAAAATTCAGCTTTATTTCAGCACAAACTACAGGAAGAGCAACAGGACAGTGAAGAGAGGAAAGACAGAAATGTCAGCATTGTGTAGAATTGAAACTCTATTGTAGATGGATCATAAGCAGCTCCATGTTAAACTCTATCTTGGATCCACTAGCCTTCACACTGACTCTTTCTGAACGTGACTGGATGATTGACGTTGTTATGGGAGACCGTGCAGCGGAACTCCTCCCCCTTTTCCCAGAGGTCTTTGCTGAGGGTCAGGGTGCTGCTGCGGCTGTAACGGCCGTTCTTCTCTACTTCTGCGCTGCTCAGAACCCCGTTCTTCACCTCTGAGCCGTCCACTGTCCAGCTCACCAGCGCCCCCTGTGGAGAGTAGCCAGACAGCAGGCAGAGCAGCGAGGCCGATCCCTCAGACAGCTGCAGAGGGGACGGAGGGAGCAGAGACACGGAGGGAGACACTGTGGAACCCGCTGGAGAGGAGAAACACACAAACACATCATACACACCTCATTCACACACAATTAGAAATGAGGATGAAATATTTCTGCAACTTTGTGGAACTGACTGATCTTACAGAGGAATTAAGTCGAATAAAGTCTGACTTCATGACTGAGTTTCATTCACTACTTTATTATGTGACATCAGTTTCAGTGCAGCAACAAAACAAACATGTTCCACTCTGTAATTTATCTGGGAAAATAATTTTAGAACAAGTTTTATTACTTTATAGTTTAAACCTTCAGCACATTTAACTGCAGCAAATACAAATGTAGCTGATGACAGAAATATTCATCGTTTAACACAAACACACACAGCAGCTTTCATCTGGATTTTACATCAGCACACAGTCACTATATTTATTAAATGTTTATTATAGAGTAACTGCAGAGTTATTGCATGTTGAATATTGAGCAAGAGTGTAATTATTACATATTTAACATTAATAATTGTGTATTTACTGAATGTTTAAGAACATTGATATGGGATCTGTTCTGATACTGAAATGTATTCCTCATCAGAGCATAATAACACACAATAAAATCAATGCACATTTATAAACATAAATAACCTGTTCACTTTCAGTTTATTTATACTTTACTTTGTAAAACCTGAAATTAATTTCTTGGTAAAAGAAGAAAACACACTTACTGTTGACGATGAGTTTGGAGCCTCCACCAAAAGTCCACCACAGTGATACATTCTAATGAAACCGTCGTACAAAAACCTCCATCACACTGCAGTACACACACACACACACACACACACACACACACACACACACACACACTTTGCATTATCAGTCCATGCTTCAGTGCTCTGCGAGTGTTTATAGCCCTGTGACTTTAACACTTCATGACTGAGAGCTGCTGCTCAGCAACTTCACCCACAGCAACCATGACTTTGATCAGCGTCTTCATCTGCACACTGGCCCTCTGGACTCAAGGTGAGAGTTTAACATCAACTCACAGCCTCACACACTTCATTTCATACGAATTCTACACCACTTTAGAGCTTACAAACACAATCTATGTTTCTCTTCAGGATCCAGAGGTCAGGTGACTGTGACTCAGACTCCTTCAGTGCAAACTGTTGCTCCAGGAAACACAGTCACCATCAACTGTAGAACCAGTAGCAGAGTGGCTGGTGGTAACGATCTCGCCTGGTACCTGCAGAAACCTGGAGAAGCTCCTAAACTCCTGATCTACTGGGCTACTAGCTTACAGTCAGGGACTCCAGCTCGTTTCAGCGGCAGTGGATCTGATACTGACTTCACTCTGACCATCACTGGAGTCCAGACTGAAGATGCAGGAGATTACTACTGTCTGAGTGAACATTATATCAGTAGTAGCTGGGTGTTCACACAGTGTTAGAGCGTCGTACAAAAACCTGGGTCAGTGAGAGTGCACAGAGAAGCACTGCTGCAGCTGGGAGCGACTGCAGGTGCTGAGGGGGAGGATGTGATACAGCACAATGACACACACTGTGGACGAGAGAAAACACACCACACTAACTCACTAATACACACACATCTGTGAGAGGAGTCCACCTTTCATGAATTACCTGCTAATTGGGAAATGTGCTTTTACATTTTATATTAACAAATAAAAGCAAACAAGTCACTTAAACTCTACAAACACTTTATGTGAGATCATCTTGACCATCTTCTTCCTCTTCCAAAAGTATCTGCACCTTCCCCTCACGACTGTCTCAACTTCAGTCTCACCCTATTGAACGCTCGCTCCATTACCAATAAAGCCTCACTGCTCTATGACCTCATCACCCAGAAAATAGTGGGCAAGATTTTTTTTTCCTTCCAGAAACTTGGCAAGAACCTGATGACGCCTTACATTTAAACATGAAGGCTCCCCCTGGCTACACCTACCGATCAAATCCCAGATTAAAAGGAAGAGGGGTGGCTTGGCTGTGCTTTATCAGTCTGATTGAAAAGTTAAAGAACTTTCACTATTTCATGAAAAATCTTTTGAATATTTTGCTCTGAAGGTTGTCTCCTCCCCTCCTGTGCTGTTGTTATTCATCTATCACCATCCTAAAGCTGCTGTGAGCTTCTTATCACACTTTAATGAACTCCTTACAATCAGCTCATCCCTTTGTCCTGCCATAATTTCACTTGGTGACTTTAAAATCCATGTTGACACTCGCTCCTCCTGCACATCCGAGTTCTTCTCAGTGTTAGAGTGGTTTAACATGATACAGCATGATGGCTTTCCAACTCACGCTTTTGGTCAGATTCTTGATTTGATCTCTTCTACTGTTTTGAGTGATATCTCCGTCTCTCCTTCAGTTTCTGGTATCTGTGATCATAAACATGTCGACTGCAGCTTTCACATTACCTCGACTCCTCCTTTGAAAATCTCTGTCACCTTTCGTAATCTCAGTTCTGTCGATTCCAATCTGTTCACTTCTTCTCTTCAGTCCTCATCCCAATCCGACTTACAGAAACTTTCCTCCACTGGTTTCATTTTATAATGACATGATCTCTGTATTTCTCAATGATCTAACCCCTTTAAAGAATACGCATGTTCTCGCCACCCGCTCTTGTCCTAGATTTGTGCCTAAGCTTGGAGTAATGAAGGCAATTAAGTGTCTTGAGCACCTTTATAAGAAATTTGCCCCTACTGAGCACTTAGAACTCTACACTGAACATAGCCACAAGTCTCGCGATGCACTAAATCCTGCTCACTCCAACTACTACTCCTCCATCCTAAATGGTGCCAATTCGAGGCCAAGGACACTCTTCAAACCTGTTCACAACTCCTCCACTCTCCTGCACTAGGATGCTCTTATACAACTAAGCAATGTTCGGCATTTTTACATTATTTTTATTACAAAATTGATCAAAGCTAATGCTATTTTCCTTCTACATCCCATTTATTCTCACCCATTGATGTTCCGACTCTGCCTACAAAACTCACTGACTTCACACCTGTTGATTCTCTTTCTGTCACTGAACTCATCAATAATGGCCCTTTTCCACTACCCTTTTTCAGCTCACTTCAGCTCGCTTCAGCTCACTTCAGCCCGACACGGCTCGCGTTTCGACTACCAAAAACCAGCACGACTCAGCTTGCTTCAGCCCTGCTTAGCCCCTAAAACTCGCACGGTTTTGGAGTGGGGCTGAAGCGAGCCAAAGCGAGCCGAGTGAGGCTGGGGGCGTGAGCAGACACTCCCCTGTGCACTGATTGGTGAGGAGGAGTGTCCTCACATGCCCACACACGCCCCGCGAGCACGCTGGGATCTGTAAACACCGCAAACCCGGAAGAAGAAGAATTACTTATTACGAGAATTTCTGAAGCCTTATGCGCCTCGCCTCATCTATACGCTCTTGCCAGTATCTGTCCGCGTTGTCGGTGACAACAAGCCACAGCACCAAGACCAGCAACACTAACGACTCCATGTCCTCCACGTTTATTGTTTACTATTCGGGTCGTGAGACTACCGCTTAAAAGCTCACTGATGTCACTGTTTGCGCTGCTTAACGACATCACCTGACGTCCACCCACTTTCGCTAACTCCACCCAATGTGTCCACCCACTTCCAGCCAGCATGGTTCAGCACGGTTGTAGTCGAAATGCAACTCCAACAGCCCCGCTCAGCCCGACTCAGCACGGCACGGCTCAGCCCGACTCAGCCGCGTTTGTAGTGGAAAAGCGGCATAAGTGTCATCTGTCCTCCTGTCTGCTTGTCCCCACCCCCACCTTGCAACTTAAGACATGTTCATCAAGCTTTATTACTCCTCTTGGCATAGTGATAAAGACATGTCTCTCCTCTCGCTCTGTCCCTCCTGCCCTCAAATCTGCTGTGGTGGCCCCTGTCCTGAAGAGACCTGAGTTGGAGCCAACATCTCTTTCCAGTTATAGACCCATCATAAACATTGAGAAAAGTGAAGTTCTACTGTATGGCCACAAATCACGACTGTCAGAACCATCCAAATTTTCTCTTGGTATTGATGATGTGCTTGTTAAGATTGTGCCTGTTGTCAGACATTTTGGAGTAATATTTGATCCATCACTCAATTTTGAACTTCATATTAAGTCACTCACCAAACTTGCTTTTTTTTTTTACCTTCGTAGTGTTGCTCATCTTCATCTGCTTCTGACTAGTAATGATGCACAAACTCTGATTCATGCTTTCATTATATCTCATTTAGATTCCTGTAATTCCCATTTCAAAGGCCTTCCTGCAAAGTTTCGCCAAAAGCTTCACTATATTCAGAACTCTGCAGCTACATTTCTAACTCATACTAAACGCTCCACTCACATCACCCCATTCTCTCTCAGCTACACTGGCTACCGGTTCTGTCCCATAGCAAATTTAAAATCTTGCTTATCTCTTTCAAAGCCCTGAATAATCTGGCTCCTATATACCTTAGGGAACTACTGACCCCCTACACTCCCTCTCGCTCACTAAGGTCTTCTAGCAACAACCTACTTTCTGTCCCACACACCAGACTTTCCACCATGGGGGGCAGGTCCTTCAGTGCCACGACCCCCAAACTCTGGAACGCTCTTCCTCTATCTCTCCACGATTGCTCTTCTTTCTCTACTTTCAAATCTCAGCTGAAGACTTGTCTCTTCCATGAACAGTTCTCTTCATCTCTTACAGCTTAGTCTTTTTTTTTTTTTCAGTGAAGCAACTTGGGATAGTGAAAGGCATTATTATTTTTTTTTTATTATTATTATTATATTGGTTAGAAATGTTGAACACATTTACTTACTTAACAACTTACATCTCTTCATCTCCTTATTGCTGAGGGTTTTATTTATTTCTCTTATAAAAATGTATCTTTGCAGCTGAAATGTTGAATGTTCTGTATATTAGATGAAGAAAAGCTACATTTTAGTGTCTGAACATTCTTGTTGTAAGCTTCTGGAAAAAATGTTTTAAACTTGTGCAAATATGATATCTGATGAATTTGCTCAAGTTTTCATGATCAAATGAAGTTAATTAATCTGTCGTCGATCTAATTAAAACGGGTGACAATGAACACTGTGTAAAAACATTTAAATGAGCAAGATATACATTTTCCAGTTGAACAAATTATTTATATTTTGCAGACTGAAAAGTAGCATCATATGAAGTCAGAAAAATGCAGTGTGGAAAGAAATCACTGCTGGGGTCAAGAGCATTTCCATCAACAATCAAAGTACAGCTGATGGTTCAATATTTAACTTCTACATCCATGATATATTGAGCCGACATTTTATCCTCTATAAAAGTAGTCTAATATAATCGCTTATATCAGAAATCTTTACATCGAGGTGATGAACAAATGGTCAGATCTTAAACTCGCTACCAAAAATTACATGGTTCTGCAGTCGTCTTTTAAAGAAAAGAAAACCCATTTTTTACAATAGAGTTATGAAGATAGATTTTGATATAAACTACAGATTCACGAGCTGATCTAGTTGTACTCTGTGATAATTGCAGTTAGCATATATTTTTTAGATTGATAGAGATAGATAGATACTTTATTCATCCCCGAGGGAAATTCAAGGTATCCAGGAACATCTCCGCATTGCACAAGATCAATACAAAAACTAAATAGCATTATACGTATAAAAAACTAAAATACAAAATACCAAAAGAAATCAAACATTACCAATAAGAGCAAGTAATAGAATATACAGCTCTCAGTGTGGGAGGGAGTGAGGTAGTGCAGTTGGCTGGAACCAGTCACAGTGCAAATACTTTGTGGACAGTTACATACATGAGCAGTGTGTTTAGTGGTATATGGTAGATAAAAAGCATAGTATATTACATGATAGGCAGAGTTAAAGTATATATCAGTACATATAGTATATGTTATTGTGTGATAGTGTACGATATATTATATTAAATTAGTATATAAATATTAAGTTAGTATATATAGCAGTATGTATAATATATAAGTAGGTACATGATAACAGAATATAATAATAAAGTATAGAATAAGGTAAAGTACAACATACCAGCTTATCTACAAATATCTGTATGTACCCATCTATGCATATAATGTACATCTATGTAAGCAGTAGAAAAGTGCAATGGACATGAAAAGAGCAGTGTAACTAGTGCTGAGTACAGCAGAGTCACAGAGTCTTATTTTTGCTGAGCCGGGAGGAGTTGAACAGTCTAATGGCCTGAGGGACAAAAGACTTCCTGAATCTGTCCATGGTGCAGGGCAGGGACAACAATCTTCTTAATGCTGCCTCCCCAACACACTACAACACAGATGAGGACACTGGCTACCACAGACTGGTAGAACGTCAGCAGCAGTTTTCGGCAGATCCTGAAGGACCCGAGCCTCCTCAGGAAGTAGAGTCTGCTCTGATCCTTCCTGTAGAGGGTGTCAGTGTTCACTGTCCAGTCCAGCTTGTCGTCCAGATGTACACCCAGGTATTTGTAGGTCCTGACCATCTCCACATCGACCCCCTCAATAGAGATTGGCTGCAGAGTCGGCCTGGACCTTCTAAAGTCCACAAGCATTTCTTTTGTTTTGCCAATGTTCAGCTGCAGGTGGTTGGATTTACACCACAACACAAAATCCTGTATCAGGCTCCTGTACTCCTCCTCCTGTCCATCATGAACACATCCCACAATTGCAGTATCGTCCGAGAACTTCTGCATGTGGCAAGACTCTGAGTTGTATTTGAGGTCTGATGTGTAGAGAGTGAACAGAACTGGAGAGAGAGCACAGTCCCCTGTGGTGCTCCCATGCTGCTGATCACCATGTCAGAAATGCTGTCCCTGATCCTGATGTGTTGTGGTCTCCTGGTGAGGTAGTCTGTAATCCAGGAGACCAGATGTGTGTCCACCTCTATCTCCTGCAGCTTATCTCTTAGTAGAAGGGGCTGGATGGTGTTAAAGGTGCTGGAGAATCCAAAAACATGATCCTCACTGAGCTGCTCCCCTTGTCCAGATGAGAGTGAATCCTGTGCAGAAGATAGAGGATGGCGTCATCCACTCCCACTTTCTCCTGGTACGTGGACTGCAGTGGGTCCTCAGCATGGTGGACCTGGGGTCTGAGGAAGTTCAGCAGCAGTCACTCCATGGTATTCATCACGTGTGATGTCAAGGCGTCCGGCCTGTAGTCATTCAGTTCCTTTGAATGTGTGTTTTTAGGAACTGGAATGAGGCACGACGTATTCCACATGACAGGAACCCTCCCAAGGTGAAGGAGGACGTGTTGGAGGGGCTCCCCCAGTTGGGCAGCGCAGGCCCTCAGCATACTGGGACACACCTGGGCCTGCTGCCTTCCTGGGGTGGAGTTTCCTCAGCTCTCTCCTGACTTGGTCCGCGGTGAAGATGGGGGAATTGGGGGAGTGGATGTGTATTCCGTCTGCAGGAGGTGTTGATGGCTCTAATGCTGATGATGTTGGTGATGGGGGTGAGGGCCGATCTGCCAGTGATGGTGACGGTGATGAGGTGACAACTGCTGCAGGAGGAGGGGGCAGCAGGAGCAGGACAATCAAACCTGTTGAAGAAGTGGGTAAACTGGTTTGCCCTGTCCATGCCACCATCTGCTGAGCTGCCGCTGTTCTTCTTGTAGCCTGTGATGGTTTTCATCCCATCCCAGAGCTCCTTCATGTTGTTTTCTTGTAGCTTCTGTTCCACCTTTTTCCTGTATGACTCCTTGGCCTCTTTTAGCTGGACTTTGAGTTCCCCCTGTACATGCTTCAGCTCTGACCTGTCTCTGTCTTTGAACGCCCTCTTCTTTTGGTTGAGAAGGCCCTTAACTTCACTGGTAATCCAGGGCTTGTTGTTTGGAAAGCAGCGTACCGTTTTTGTGGGAACAACAACGTCCCTGCAAAAGTTCAAGTGGTCTGTTATGCAGCGTGTCACCTTCTCAATGTCCTCCCCATGTGGGTCTAACAATACAGTCCAGTCGGTCATCTCGAAGCAGTCCTTAAGAGTTTCCTCTGCCTCGGAAGACCAGGCCCTGAATGAACGCATGGTGGTGAGCTGCCACAGAACCAATGGTTTGTACTGAGGCTGTAGGAGAACCAGATTATGGTCAGATCTCCCCAGCAGTGGTAATGGGATTGCCCTGTATGCGTCTCTTACATTGGCATACAATAGGTTTATGGTCCTGTTTTTCATAGTGAGACAGTCCACAAACTGATGAAAGGCAGAGAGAGTGGAGTCCAGAATGACATGGTAAAAATCCCCAGAGATCGCAAAGAAAGCCTTGGGGTGTTGTGTCTGCAGCGCTGCTATGGTGGAATGAATGATGTCGCATGCCTCCTGCGCGTCCGCACATGGAGGAATGTAAACACAGGTCAAAATGGCATGTGTAAACTCCCGAGGCATGTAATACAGTCAGAGACTCACCGCTAACAGTTCAATGTCCTGGCAGCAGATGATCACCTTAACGTTTACATGTCCCGGTTTGCACCATCTGGTGTTAATAAACAGTGCGAGTCCCCCACTTTTGCACTTGCTGCTCAGCTTCGCGTCCCTGTCTGCTTCCACTGTAATGAACCCAGGTAGCTCCACATTAAAGTCCGGTGTGTTGCTGTTAAGCCACGTCTCCGTGAAACACAACAGACTACACTCCCTGTAGAGTCTCTGGGTTTTCACCTGTCCTGCCAGCTCATCAGTTTTGTTGGTTAGCAAGTTCACATTCCCCATAAGCACCGACAGAACCGAGGGTTTGTACCTCCACTGCCCCTCCATCTTCTTAGCCTTGCGCTTGGCTCAGGCTCTGCAACCCTGGTACCTCCTCCTCAGTTCCGCAGGTATAGAATGGACAATGCCCTCACATCCCCTTGGTCGTAGGGTGAGCTGTTGTTCCCGAGTATAACCACGAAAATCTCTGCTGCGCCACATGTTGACACCAGAAATATCCATAGAATATAAATACACCCCAGAAATACTAAAATAAAAATGCTAAAAAAGCACTAAAGTCAAAGAAAGAATATAAATACACACCAGAATAACTAAAAGGCTAAAAAAAACCAAAAAAAACGCTGAAATCAAAGAAAGGCGATACGGACGGAGCTACTGGGTAAGCCGCCGCTCTGCGTCAGCGCTACTACGTCAGCGCTTTTGTTTATGACTTTTTCATCGTTGTATATAAATTGACAAAATTGGATTATTGTCTGTTATATTGTATTGTTTCCTGCTGTCATCAAGAAGACCACATTGGAAATCAGTGTATTTAATACTTTGTGTTTTCCTCGGTGCTGTTTAAACTGTATCTTTTACATGTGTGAATTTTACCAAATAAATCCATACCATACCAGCAGCTCGGGTGTTTCTGGCAATATTTCCACCTTTTTCCGTACAAGTGCATCCTCCTGTAATGTTCACATGAATCCTGTATAGTAAAGCAGTGTTTACCCAGGTAACAATTTTACGTAGTAACTACGTACTTACAAAGTAGTGGTTTGGTAGATGTTACGTAGTGGTTTGGTAGATGTTATGTAGTGTTTTTACATAGTTACTATGTAAAATTCTGGACTACCAGCAACGTTTTTACTACGTCGTAAAGTTACGTAGAAAAATTACATACCCACCAGCTTCCCACTACCTTATGGGCACCTTCCTGCTATCCCATGGGGTGTTTCCCACTATACTATAGATACTTTCACACTCATATGGGCACGTTCTCACCACCTTACATTTTCACATCCTTTCTACGACCTTACAAAACCAGTGTAATATTATGCAGAAAACATGGAAGAAGCAACAATATTTTGCATAGTCGGTGCATTTATTTCAACAAAAAAATAGCTGCATCAGCCAGGTTAGGTTAGAAATGTGAAATATATACAGTGAGAGTAAAAAGTATTTGATCCCTTGCTGATTTTGTTGGTTTGCCCACTAATAAAGACATGATCATTCTATACTTTTAATGGTAGATGTATTCTAACATGGAGAGACAGAATATCACAAAGAAAATCCAGAAAATAACTTTAAAGAATATATATTAATTGATTTGTATTTCACTGAGGGAAATAAGTATTTGATCCCCTAGTATGCATTAGGAGTTCTGGCTTTCACAGACCAGTTAGACACTCCCAATCAACTTGTTACCTGAATTGAAGACACCTGTTCTAACTAATCACCTGTATGAAAGACACCTGTTCACAGAATCAGACAATCAGACAGATTCCAAACTCTCCAACATGGGTAAGACCAAAAAACTCTGTCAGGACCTCAGAGACAGGATTGTTGACCTGCACAAATCTGGAATGGGCTACAAAAATATTAGCAACATGCTGGGTATTAAAGTAACAACCATTGGTGCAATTGTGAGAAAATTTAAGAACTATAACATGACCATCAATAGACCTCGGTCTGGTGCTCCACAGAAGATTTCACCTCGTGGGGTGGCAATGATCATGAGAACTGTGAGAAATCGGCCTGCAACCACACAGCGCGGCCTGCAACCACACAGCGGGAGTTAGTGAATGACCTCAAGGCAGCTGGGACCACAGTCAACAGGAAAACAATTGGCAACACTTTGCGCCGCAATGGATTAAAATCCTGCAGTGCCCGAAAGGTACCCCTGCTTAAGAAGGCACATGTGGAGGCCCACCTAAAGTATGCCAATGATCGCCTCAAAGATGTACAAAGTGATTGGGAGAAGGTTCTGTGGTCAGATGAGACCAAAATTGAACTATTTGGCCTAAATTCTACTCGTCATGTGTGGAGGAAGAAAAATGCTGCCTATGACCCCAGGAACACTGTGCCCACTGTCAAGCATGGAGGTGGAAGCATTATGTTTTGGGGGTGTTTCTCTGCCAAGGGCACAGGCCTACTTCACCGCATCAGTGGGAAGATAGATGGAGCCATGTACCGTGCAGTCCTGAGGGACAACCTCCTCCCCTCTGCCAGGAAGTTGAAAATGGGCCGTGGTTGGGTCTTCCAACATGACAACAACCCGAAGCATACAGCAAAGGCAACAAAGGAGTGGCTGAAGAAGAACCACATTAAGGTCATGGAGTGGCCCAGCCAGTCTCCGGACCTCAATCCAATCGAAAATCTATGGAGGGAGCTGAAGGTCCGAATTGCCAAGCGACAGCCCACCAACCTTAATGATTTAGAGAGGATCTGCAAAGAAGAGTGGGCCAAAATTCCCCCTGATATGTGTGCTAACCTTGTGGTTAACTACAACAAACGTCTGTCCGCTGTGCTTGCAAACAAAGGCTTTGCCACCAAGTATTAAGTGCTTTTGGCTAGAGGGATCAAATACTTATTTCCCTCAATGAAATACAAATCAATTAAAATAAATTCTTTAAAGTTATTTTCTGGATTTTCGTTTTGATATTCTGTCTCTCCATGTTAGAATACATCTACCATTAAAAGTATATATATATATATATATATATATATATATATATATATATATATATATATATATATAAAACCGTGTGTACTAGTACACTTGACAATCATACCAGGTCATGTGTTGTAGTTTCACAGGATGAAATAGAAGATTAATACATGCATTACCTGAATCAAATGTAATCATGAATATGCAAAGGAACTTAAAGGTATTATTCTGCACTTTTATGATGGCCGCTGGTCAGATATTACATTACACTAAAATGGCATAAAAACCTACAGAGACTGACTGCAATATTTACACACATGCCAACCATTATTTTTGTTCTGGCTCTAGAAAATATTTAATGGTGAACCAGTATTCAATCCTAGAAATTCTAGCAGTGAAAGAGCTAACAGCTGTCTCTGGTTCCCGAATCAGATGAATGGTGGGTTGGTACAGTCGTTGTCTCCTTAGTTGCTGCAGCCACAGCAGCGCGAGCCTGCAAATATAATAATAATCAAAGATAAATTGGGAAATCCTTGTTTACCATTATATTGTCAGATTAAGTTACAGTGGTGCTTGAAAGTTTGTGAACCCTTTAGAATTTTCTATATTTCTGCATAAATATGACCTAAAACATCATCAGATTTTCACACAAGTCCTAAAAGTAGATAAAGATAACCCAGTTAAACAAATGAGACAAAAATATTATACTTGGTCATTTATTTATTGAGGAAAATGATCCAATATTACATATCTGTGAGTGGCAAAAGTATGTGAACCTTTGCTTTCAGTATCTGGTGTGACCCCCTTGTGCAGCAATAACTGCAACTAAATGTTTCCAGTAACTGTTGATCAGTCCTGCACACCGGCTTGGAGGAATTTTAGCCCATTCCTCCATGCAGAACAGCTTCAACTCTGGGATGTTGGTGGGTTTCCTCACATGAACTGCTCGCTTCAGGTCCTTCCACAAAATTTCAATTGGATTAAGGTCAGGACTTTGACTTGGCCATTCCAAAAGATTAACTTTATTCTTCTTTAACCATTCTTTGGTAGAACGACTTGTGTGCTTAGGGTCGTTGTCTTGCTGCATGACCCACCTTCTCTTGAGATTCAGTTCATGGACAGATGTCCTGACATTTTCCTTTAGAATTCTCTGGTGTAATTCAGAATTCATTGTTCCATCAGTGATGGCAAGCTGTCCTGGCCCAGATGCAGTAAAACAGGCTCAAACCATGATACTACCACCACCATGTTTCACAGATGGGATGAGGTTCTTATGCTGGAATGGAATGTTTTTCTTTCTCCAAACGTAATGCTTCTCATTTAAACCATAAAGTTCTATTTTGGTCTCATCTGTCCACAAAACATTTTTCCAATAGCCTTCTGGCTTGTCCACGTGATCTTTAGCAAACTGCAGACGAGCAGTAATGTTCTTTTTGGAGAGTAGTGGCTTTCTCCTTGCAACCCTGCCATGCACACCATTGTTGTTCAGTGTTTTCCTGATGGTGGACTCATGAACATTAACATTATCCAATGTGAGCGAGGCCTTCAGTCACTTAGAAGTTACCCTGGGGTCCTTTGTGACCTCACCGACTATTATACACCTTGCTCTTGGAGTGATCTTTGTTGGTTGACCACTCCTGGGGAGGGTAACAATGGTCTTGAATTTCCTCCATTTGTACACAATCTGTCTGACTGTGGATTGGTGGAGTCCAAACTCTTTAGAGATGGTTTTATAACCTTTTCCAGCCTGATGAGCATCAACAACGCTTTTTCTGAGATCCTCAGAAATCTCCTTTATTCATGCCATGATACACTTCCACAAACATGCGTTGTGAAGATCAGACTTTGATAGATCCCTGTTCTTTAGATAAAACAGGGTGCCCACTCACACCTGACTGTCATCCCATTGATTGAAAAACACTTGACTCTAATTTCACCTTCAAATTAACTGCTAATCCTAGGGGTTCACATACTTTTGCCACTCACAGATGTGTAATATTGGATCATTTTCCTCAATAAATAAATGACCAAATATAATATTTTTGTCTCATTTGTTTAACGGGGTTCTCTTTATCTACTTTTAGGACTTGTGTGAAAATCTGATGATGTTTTAGGTCATATTTATGCAGAAATATAGAAAATTCTAAAGGGTTCACAAACTTTCAAGCACCACTGTATGTATGTACACATAAAATATTTGCAAGAGGTAAGTACCTACAGATAATTCTGCACAATTTCATCTAGGCACATCAGAACCTTTCTCTGATTCTTCTTCTTCTTTTGGCTGCTCCCGATTAGGGGTCGCCACAGCAGATCTTTCATCTCCATTGCTCCCTATCTTCCGCATCCTTCTCTACCACACCTGCCACTTTCATGTCCTCTCTCATCACATCCATGTATCTCCTCTTTGGCCTTCCTTGTTTTCGTTTGCCTGGCAGCTCCATCCTCAGCATTCTCCTTCCCACATGCTCTGCATCTCTTCTCAGGATGTGCCCATACCATCTTAGTCTCATCTCTCTTAGCTTAATTCCCAAGCTCTCCACATGTGCTGTCCCTCTGATGTGCTCGTTCCTTATCCTGTCCAACCTCGTCACTCCCGTCGCAAACCTTAACATCCTCAACTCCGCCACCTCCAACTTTGCCTCCTGTCTCTTCGTTAAGGGTACGGTCTCCAATCCATACATCACAGCTGGTCTCACTACTGTCTTAATCAGAACCTTTCTCTGATAATCTATAAAAACACATAAAAAGGAAATGGTTAGTGTCATGGGCCACATAAAAACGAGTGAGCATTATGCATTTATGAATTTAAGACATAAATTTAAAAAATGGTTGGATTTTATGATAAAATACCACACATCAATAAATATATGTTATTTACCAGCTGGGAGGTCCGTATCGTGAAATACCTTGACCGAAGTCTTGAAAGTACTGAGCGAGGCCCTCTGGGCCGAGGTCAGTATTCAAGGCCGAGGTCACGTTATTTCACCATACGGACCGACCTTAAGCTGGTAAATAATATATTTATTTTTTTCTTTACCAAATTCTAACAGAAAACAAGAGCACCCGAAAGGGAAGGCCGAGCCAAGCCGCCATTTTGAATCCTCATTCACGGCTGTAATGCAAATTGCATCCTCCTCGGTATACAAGTGCACTTCCATGGCAGGAAAAAAAAAAACTACATTTTGCCGCCTATGTAGTCCCCTATTTATACAAATAGGAGTCATTCAGGATTCAGCCATGTTTTTGCTCTGTGTTAGCAAATTACAGGTTTTTAGCTTTCTCCTGAAATGTTTTCTTTTATTTCTTCTTCCTCAGGGTAGTAAAACTCGCTTTCACTGTGAAGACTGTCATTATCGCTATCCATGCTGTAAAATTAATGCTATTCTCCTGAGAAATGCTGGCAAAAATGTATAAGATTTTTGATAATCTTATAAATAAATCTTATAAAAAAAGATAAATGTTGACAAAAAATTCTACTATGTTTGTTGTTGTGAACGAGCGAGTCACCAGAGGTCCGTACCCGGGGTCCATAACTGGGGTCCGTACCGTAGGATACAGACGCGCTCGCCAGCCAATCAGAGCGCAGGATTTGGACCGCAAAAAAAATAAGTAATATTATTAGTACTGGATGTCACTACACAGATATTCAGACTGACAGATCACAAATGTAAGTCATTTATTCAAGTAGTGTTTCTATCTGTTCATAAAATGTGCACGCTAGCATGTCTCTTTTGTAAGTAAGAATAGAACTCACTGTCTGATCTGGTATTTTGCCGTGGATCTGTACTCCTCGGCCTGAACAGCTCTTCAAGGTCCTCTGTATCTGAGACAAATTTGCAAAGCAATTAATATCTTGCAGAACGAATGGAATTAATTAAGCTAATGGTAAGATTTCACTGTTTGTTTGGAATGAATGTAAGATGCAAACCTTGGATATGAATGATATTCCCAAGAGATAAAAAGAAATTCCACCAAAGTGAATTTTTCTATAGATTGCATAATAAATACATGTAACAGTAAAACAAACTGAAATAGTGTGGAACAGCTTTATGAAACATTCCAAATACCCCGATAAGTAGTCTACATGTGTTGTTACAGAATAAATTTTGTGAAACAATTTAGTTTTTAAATTTCACCAAACAGTCATATTAGGATGCATGTTTATCAGTTTATATTGTAACAAGATGAAATAACTGACCAAAGTCATCTTTCGATTGAAATCAGGAGGTAGTTAAACCTTCACAGCTTTAAACCATGGTTTTAAAAAGTGAATGGAATTCCCCCATAAAGGATCCACACTAACATTGAATAACAGTGTTGGCACTGGGAGGCGGGACTCCGACACCACGCGCATCATCCCCCACAAACAACATGGCGCTGCGGCGCGCTTTCCTGCGGTGGAGACTCAGACATTAACATTCATTAAAATAAACATTTAACGATAACATTTGCATATAATATATCGTCAGACTTAATCGCCTTACATTCACATAGTGACAACAATAGCAAGGGTAACATTCTTACCTTGAAAGATTCTGTCGATCAAAGCTCTCCAGTTATACCGAAACACCTTCCCTTCACACGAATAAAAAAAACTGGGAAGCCGGAAGTTGTTCCTTCAACGGGTTTTGAAAGACCGACGCGATCCGGAGCCGCAAAGCATGATGGGATAGAGGTCAGCCAGCATATGCCCTTTTCCCGCCAAGTTGACAGGGTGGGGTGGTGGAGGGCGTCACGGGAGAGGGTCGGGTATTGGATTTGGAAAGAAAGCAGGGGGATATTGATCATTTCTATGAAAAGCGTCGATGAGTGGCCCGAAGGCGCCCTGGAAAATGAAACTGTACATGTTCATTCAGTGAATCTGGGCATATTTTAAATAATTTTGCTTGCTTCAAGATTTCTACTGTGTTTACTCTTTCATACAACCACCCCCCCCTCCCCTGGTCGCTGAAGGGGGTGGGGGGTTAAACCCCTCCCTCGGATCCACCACTGGGGGTCACAAACATAAAAATTCTCAATCACACATCACAGGAATAGAAACAGGCTCAAATCACGGGTCACGGAAATAATTTGTTGGCAATCACGGATCATGTGAAAGTCCTCCCCTTCAGTTAAAGTTTTGCGTGTACCGAACATCTCATTTCATCTCATCTCATTATCTCTAGCCGCTTTATCCTGTTCTACAGGGTCGCAGGCAAGCTGGAGCCTATCCCAGCTGACTACGGGCGAAAGGCGGGGTACACCCTGGACAAGTCGCCAGGTCATCACAGGGCTGACACATAGACACAGACAACCATTCACACTCACATTCACACCTATGGTCAATTTAGAGTCACCAGTTAACCTAACCTGCATGTCTTTGGACTGTGGGGGAAACCGGAGCACCCGGAGGAAACCCATGCGGACACGGGGAGAACATGCAAACTCCACACAGAAAGGCCCTCGCCGGCCACGGGGCTCGAACCCGGACCTTCTTGCTGTGAGGCGACAGCGCTAACCACTACACCACCGTGCCGCCCTGTACCGAACATGATTTTGGATTAAAAAAATACCACTAATAGTTATATTAGAGGGTTACAATGCAGATCAACTGATAAGACATGCCTAACTGCAAAATCATGACTCTACAAACTTTTATTTCATTTAAATGGCCTCATTCAGCGCTATTTGAAAGTTAAAATATGATCAATTCATCAATAGACCAAGATCACATTGTTAATGTTATTCATAGAGACAAACAACAAAATGTACAAAAGCAAATTATTAATACATCGATCATCAAATAGAAAATACGCAAAACATGTAGACTACGTAGTAGGACGTACGTCACTGGATGGTTGCCAGATAACATGTCCATTACATATTACCACTATGTTCTCATTACGTATTCCCACTACGTTGTTGTTACGTATTAACACTACATTGTCGTTACGTATTACCACTACATTGTCGTTAGGTATTACCACTATGTTGTCGTTACATATTACCATTACATGTCATTACGTTTCGGCATGACGTTGTTTTAGGACGTGCCTACTATGTAACGATGACATATTTCCCTGACATTACCAAACCACTACCTAACCACTACATCGTATATATGTTGCACTGTAAAACCCGATAAGGTCACTGAGCTCAAAAATTTTATTGAAACTGATTACGTAAAAATTTTTGAGGTAAGTAACTTAAATTTTTTAAGGTAAGATTTCTTAAAAATTACAATTAAGTGTAACTATAGTGCAATTTTTAAGAAATATTACCTTAAAAAATTTAAGTTACTTACCTCAAAAATTTTTACAGAATCGGTTTCAATAAAATTTTTGAGCTCAGTGACCTTATCGGGTTTTACAGTGTGTGTGTTTCCTGGGTACCCTCTTTCTGCATTGCCGTGGGGGTTGGACTGTCTATCACGGTAATTACGGTAGGCTAGCCTGGGGACATCTTTAAGAGGAAGTTTTTCATGAATGAGTCGAGAGCATGCTAAGCATGCTAATGAGTAGTATAATGCATAGTTTCAGCCTCATTTTACAGGTAAAGAGTTCAGGTTTGTCCATAAATCAGGGTTGTAGCTGATTAATACACGATTTCAGATGTTTCGTGAAAAAACTGACATTGTCACCTTCGTAGACCTTTTGCTTTGCCCCTTCAGTACTGAAGAGCGACACTCAGCCTTGCACCCAAATGACGTCACGCATCGCCCTTCCAACAGGCAACATGGCAGCCTACTGGTGGCATTCGAGCAGCGATACAAAAACACTCACAACTTCCTCATAAATGGTCAAATATGCCTGAAACATTTCTTACAGGCTCTCAGTGTTACACGCAACCAAAACATGCATGTATTTAGTTTAGATTTTCTCTTCCTTTAAATATACAGAGCCTCATTTTAATGAAGTTTCAGTTTAATCAGAGCCAGGTATCAGTGGTGTTCAGCCTTCAGCTCGACAAACCGGCCTGGAGGCCCAGAGAGCCAGGAAACCCTGAGCTGAGAGACAGACAGAGAGAGAGAAAAAGTAAGTGTCCTCCGCTCCCTGTGCTGCCACACCATCAACCTGGATGCTTTGGGAGACAAAAGCAACTCAATAACCACTTGTCCCTCTCCATAAAAAATCCCTGCACTCCTCAAAACCCCTCTCACAACTTAGAGATGTGTCAAGGTATTCTAACAGAGCCAGATGTGCTATTATTGACCTTTAATGACTGGCAAAGCTCTTGCTTAAATAGGTGGCTCAATAATCCTGTAAACCGTCAAACAGCAAATTGGTGAACCGAACCATTGCTTTTAATTATGGCACCAATAGCAAGTAGGCTATCTCAGAATGAAAGAGAAAATAATCTGACATCAAAACAACTGTTCATCCTGTTCACAGCAAAAAAAAATAAAAATTGTTCTCGGGACATACGACACATACCGTAGGTGTCATCAATCTCAGACTTTTGAATATGTAACATTTGTGTGTTGATGCAGTTGCATGAGAAAAGAACCTGAATGCAAAACCAAAGACACTCGTGTAGAATGTAGATCATGATCACCGAAAACTTTTGTGAGACTGAGCGAATATAAAGGACAATGTGTTGGTAAAACAGGACTTAACAGTTGGTGTGAGGTTCAAGATATGGTTCATGAAAAACTAATGTGATGAGAGAGAGAGAGAGAGAGAGAGAGAGCAGTGAGGTGTCAGTGAGATTTGCATGAACAGGACGGAATCGTTTCATTTCTCCCAGAATAGAGCAGAAACTTCACCAGATGTTCAACTTCCTTCAGTCAAACTCACTGAAGCACAAAACACAGCACTGAATCTACAGCTAATCACACTCTCTCATCACACTGATCATCACTATTAACTCCAATAAAAGAACAGACAACGTCCAAAATTCAGCTTTATTTCAGCACAAACTACAGGAAGAGCAACAGGACAGTGAAGAGAGGAAAGACAGAAATGTCAGCATTGTGTAGAATTGAAACTCTATTGTAGATGGATCATAAGCAGCTCCATGTTAAACTCTATCTTGGATCCACTAGCCTTCACACTGACTCTTTCTGAACGTGACTGGATGATTGACGTTGTTATGGGAGACCGTGCAGCGGAACTCCTCCCCCTTTTCCCAGAGGTCTTTGCTGAGGGTCAGGGTGCTGCTGCGGCTGTAACGGCCGTTCTTCTCTACTTCTGCGCTGCTCAGAACCCCGTTCTTCACCTCTGAGCCGTCCACTGTCCAGCTCACCAGCGCCCCCTGTGGAGAGTAGCCAGACAGCAGGCAGAGCAGCGAGGCCGATCCCTCAGACAGCTGCAGAGGGGACGGAGGGAGCAGAGACACGGAGGGAGACACTGTGGAACCCGCTGGAGAGGAGAAACACACAAACACATCATAGACACCTCATTCACACACAATTAGAAATGAGGATGAAATATTTCTGCAACTTTGTGGAACTGACTGATCTTACAGAGGAATTAAGTCGAATAAAGTCTGACTTCATGACTGAGTTTCATTCACTACTTTATTATGTGACATCAGTTTCAGTGCAGCAACAAAACAAACATGTTCCACTCTGTAATTTATCTGGGAAAATAATTTTAGAACAAGTTTTATTACTTTATAGTTCAAACCTTCAGCACATTTAACTGCAGCAAATACAAATGTAGCTGATGACAGAAATATTCATCGTTTAACACAAACACACACAGCAGCTTTCATCTGGATTTTACATCAGCACACAGTCACTATATTTATTAAATGTTTATTATAGAGGAACTGCAGAGTTATTGCATGTTGAATTTATCGCAAGTGTGTAATTATTACATATTTAACATCAATAATTGTGTATTTATTGAATGTTTAAGAACATTGATATGGGATCTGTTCTGATACTGAAATGTATTCCTCATCAGAGCATAATAACACACAATAAAATCAATTACACAATTATGAACATAAATAATTTCTTCAGTTTAAGTTTATTTATTACTGTCAGAAGTAATGAACTAAATGAATTTTGCATTAAAAGAAGAAAACACACTTACTGTTCACAATGAGTTTGGAGCCTCCACCAAAAGTCCACCACAGTGATACATTCTAATGAAACCGTCGTACAAAAACCTCCATCACACTGCAGTACACACACACACACACACACACACACACACACACACACACTTTGCATTATCAGTCCATGCTTCAGTGCTCTGCGAGTGTTTATAGCCCTGTGACTTTAACACTTCATGACTGAGAGCTGCTGCTCAGCAACTTCACCCACAGCAACCATGACTTTGATCAGCGTCTTCATCTGCACACTGGCCCTCTGGACTCAAGGTGAGAGTTTAACATCAACTCACAGCCTCACACACTTCATTTCATACGAATTCTACACCACTTTAGAGCTTACAAACACAATCTATGTTTCTCTTCAGGATCCAGAGGTCAGGTGACTGTGACTCAGACTCCTTCAGTGCAAACTGTTGCTCCAGGAAACACAGTCACCATCAACTGTAGAACCAGTAGCAGCGTGCTTCTTGGTAACACTCTCGCCTGGTACCTGCAGAAACCTGGAGAAGCTCCTAAACTCCTGATCTATGCTGCTACTGAATTACAGTCAGGGACTCCAGCTCGTTTCAGCGGCAGTGGATCGAATACTGACTTCACTCTGACCATCAGTGGAGTCCAGACTGAAGATGCAGGAGATTACTACTGTCTGAGTGCACATCTGATCAGTAGTAGCTTGGTGTTCACACAGTGTTAGAGCGTCGTACAAAAACCTGGTTCAGTGAGAGTGCACAGAGAAGCACTGCTGCAGCTGGGAGCGACTGCAGGTGCTGAGGGGGAGGATGTGATACAGCACAATGACACACACTGTGGACGAGAGAAAACACACCACACTAACTCACTAATACACACACATCTGTGAGAGGAGTCCACCTTTCTCAGCTGTGGACAGACAAACAAAGTCCTGATCATTCTGATTCACTGCTTACTAATTATCTTTATCCCATTTTACACAGTTAAGTATTTATTATAGTTATAATTTGTTGCATATATGATTTACTGTCTTACAGTATTATCAAGTTCATATTTGATTATAATAACTTTATCCATCTATTGTCTGTAGCCGCTTAAGCCTCACTCACAACCCGCCGTACGAGCTGCTACGGGCCGTCTACCATAAAAAAGTTTGGCAAAATTATGCTTGAGACTTGTGCGACACTTGCGTGTGTTCAGCTCAGTAGAAGGTTGCAGACTGCCCGTGGAGACTTTTGGTCCTGCACATGCAAGTTCTACAGGTCCTGCGACTAATCAAGAACGCATACACTACGTATGGGACCCGTATTCCTTTTGTACACCTGAACCAAGTCAGCAGCGCGGCTAGTAGGGGCTTTCTGTGATGACAGTAAGACGCATGATTGAGGCACGGTCATTGTATGAGTGACGCGCCTCAGAAGCACTTCACAAGTATTCCACACTTGCTTTTTGTGCGGCTTGCAAAACAGAAATTCATCTCACTTTCTACCCAATGTGTGGCATACAAGCAGCGCATGCGACCTGCACGTGACATGAGGGGCAAAACTCTGGGTATATATATTGAGGAGGAACCAAGGAACCGATCGTGTAGTGTGTAGCATTGTAGAAGGGAAGAAGACCACCTCATTTGCTGTTTTTATTTGAGTGTATGTTAATTTACCATGCAAACGTCAAATAATAAAACATGAGTATAAGGGAATAACGCATTTTATTACATTGTAAAAAATCCCAACTAAATAGCCCAACAGTTTGAGCACTGAAACACACTTTGACTCCGAGCTGCTGTCCTGCTCCGACTCCTGCTGAGTGGTGGGACGGGGTGTCGGGATGTCCTTGTCCTCATCACTGAGCATGGCACAATGGCCTGACAGCGATGATGGGATTGCAATGTCCTCACTTCTGGCCATCTTTAGCTTAAACATACATGAAACTCAGCATATATAATATTAATTACATAAGCATATAGATACTGAATGAATGTTTAAAGCGTGTGTATTTACCTGTGAAAATCCCTCTGGCGGGCTGCTGTGCCTTCTGCCGGCTTGAAGGCAAACTTCTCCCTGTCCGTGCAGGGCTCGCCGGTGCTGCTACCATCATCATCACATTCTTCCTCCTCCTCCCCCTCTGCTGTTTCAGGCTGGGTTACTTCACTTTTGCTCGCTTCTTCTTGGGTCCCATTTTCTCAACTTTAAACTGAAATTTTTTACATTTTTCCCACAAAATATCCAATGTTCTTCAGCCGAAAGACAGATGCAGAATGCTGCAGACATGCTGGTTTTATACCCACTCCTGGCTTGCATCACACACAAGTTATGAGTGATTGTAACGTACTAAACACACGTGTCACACATGCTTCACATGTGCGGCTCTAACTCTTAGCGCAGGAAACTGGTATAATGGAAGTCACAGGCACTCCACACGCTCTGAACACACACTGATCACGTGCATCAGACATACGCTTTCCATGGGCTAACGGCGCAAGTCTTCCCACACCTTGAGGAAGTCCGGCGTGCAACCTGTACTTGACAAGTACTTTGCCCGTACTCCACCCCCAAACTTTCCCCCGGGCTCACCGCGACCCTGCGGCACAGCTTCAAGCTACCAAACCGTGTAACCCGTGCATGTCCAAAACACTTATGGCGGGTTGTGAGTGAGGCTTTATCCTGTACAGGGTCGCAGGCAAGCTGGAGCCTATCCCAGCTGACTATGGGTGAGAGGCGGGGTACACCCTGGTGAAGTCGCCAGGCCATCGCAGGGCTAACACATAGACACACAAATAACCATTCACACCTACGGTCAATTTAGAGCCACAAATTAGCCTAACCTGCATGTCTTTGAGCTGTGGGGGAAACCGGAGCACCCAGAGGAAACCCACACAGACACGGAGAGAACAGGCAAACTCCACACTCAAAGGCCCCCGTCAGGCGCTGGGCTCAAACCCAGGACCGTCTTGCTGTGAGGCGACAGTGCTAACCACTACACCACCGTGCCGCCTTATAATAGCTTTAATATTCATGAAATAGAACCATATTATCAAGCTGAGTCTGACATTTAAAATATAAATGCCATTTCTATTTTTCTTCTCATCATCACGCATCACAGTTGAAGTTCATTTCAGAATCAAGTCATAAAACACAAAGAAAGACAGGGAGGGACCTGAGAAAACAGACAGAGAAGAAAAGTGCAGTGAGCAGAATAATGCTAAAACAGATGTCCATGAAATTCCAAGCATCTCTCCTGGTTTTTAGAGGAAAGAAATGAAGTGTCTCCCTTTGACAGTGTCACATGAAAAAGCAGAGCGTCCAATAAGCAGAGATTCTCAGAAGTACCATTCGACCTGTGTTTGGGATTTCTACTTTTTGGTTTTTGAATAGTGTCAGGGAGAGTTTCAGCTTTTTATGAAGTTATCATGTTAAATTATATGAAACTGGGATGATGGGTCACAGAAAATATTATATTTTCAAACGTTTCTCACTTTCGCAATAGATCACTCACTTTCTTTCCTTCCGGTCACTAGAGGGGTCACGAGGGGCATTTTGTAGGTCAGTGTGTGTGAACACGGCGTCACAAACCCAATGGAAACAGGAAGTCAGATATATTTACACTTTAGATAAGTTTCAAAAGCAAGATACTGAACAGAACTCGAGTTAACAGGTGGAAAATAAAAATGTAACTTTGCAGCTGAAATGCTGAATGTTCTGTATATTATATGAATAAAAACTCCATTTTACTGTCTGAACATTCTTGTTGTAAGCTTCTTTAAGATCTGTTTTAAACTGCCCACCCAGAAGCGAACATTTGCTAACATCAATCAAATGTTCATCGAATGTTTGTTTATTGTTCAGCAAGTTCGCGAACGTTCATGTAATGTTCATGATGTTTGTGTAATGTTTGCATGGAAGCAAACATTTGCAAACGTATGAAATGTTCATAGAATGTTTGCATAATGTTCAGTGTGTTTGTGAACATTCATATAATGTTCATGTTGTATGTGTAGAGCTTGCCTCTAAATAAAAGTCTATTCCCCATGAAGCTATTATGATATTATTTTTTAATTCCTTTGAACAAAAATAAAATGCATAATTAAAAAATAAATATGATTGCTAGCTTATGTCACTTCTATGTGCAGAAAATTTTTGCTATGAGGCATGCAATTCGTGTGATGTGTGGCTTCGATCGCTTCAACCAAAAAATTGTCTGTAAATTTCAAATAATAATTCATGGTTTGAATCTTATAAAATATTTTTAATGGTGTTATTCGAGTATGTCGGCATAATTGACATGGTGTATTAACATATCTTGTTATTTCATGGCATGTTTTCATTATCATTATCTCTAGCCGCTTTATCCTGTTCTACAGGGTCGCAGGCAAGCTGGAGCCTATCCCAGCTGACTACGGGCGAAAGGCGGGGTACACCCTGGACAAGTCGCCAGGTCATCACAGGGCTGACACACAGACACAGACAACCATTCACACTCACATTCACACCTACGCTCAATTTAGAGTCACCAGTTAACCTAACCTGCATGTCTTTGGACTGTGGGGGAAACCGGAGCACCCGGAGGAAACCCACGCGGACACGGGGAGAACATGCAAACTCCGCACAGAAAGGCCCTCGCTGGCCACAGGGCTCGAACCCGGACCTTCTTGCTGTGAGGCGACAGCGCTAACCACTACACCACCGTGCCACCAGCGATGAACATACTATAATTTTTTTTTTTTTATTCCGTCATTAAACTATTGTTTGAATAATTTTAATTATTTTCAGAACATTAAATATGTACTGTAGGGGGACAAGATTGAGTATGTGCTGGAAAACTGCATGAGCCACTTCACCATTTAGTAATTTATATGACAATATTTTAAATGTATAATACAATTTTAAATGTATATTTTTGCATCTTTGGTATAATGTTAAGGTAAGTATTTGTCCTAATCAGTCGTTATTTGGAAGATCATAATATTTCCAGTTTCATAAGTGAGCATTTTGTCCTACACTCGTCACTTGTGTCTTTTAGGCCGACTAAAAAGCTGCAACTGGGCGGGTGTATATTATTTAGGAGTTTTTTGATACTAGCCTATCTTTTATCCTATAGTTTATATTTTAACACAGAATTCATACATATTTTGACTTAACTAACTTACTGTCACCATAAATAACTAAAAATGTGAAAATAATAACCTACTTACCTACCCTGGCCTCTGGCAATTATATAAAAAATAAGATTAAATTTAAGACTTGCATTTTTAAAGACCTTTTCACAACCCAGAGATATTAAGCAGATAGATCGGCCTACGTGCTTTGAGTTATGAGTGTAAAGATATCTTATATTCCTTATATTTTAAGTGTAAATACAGTAAGCAGCTTACGGATATAAATCTTTCAAGATGCCTTTTATAAATCAATCACTGCAGTAATCATGTGATTAACTATTATTGTTTATTCGCAACTGAAGCTGTTGGGACTATTTATTTACTATATTTATGTTTATTCATACTTGTAAATAATATTTTTATATAATTTACTAAATGTAAGTGAATTGCCTAATTGCATGTAGGCATAAACAAACATAAACATATCATGTAATCCAGTTGGCTAATTACTTTAACATTGGCAATAATCTTCAAAAGATTTCAAAAGGTCCGGCCTGGGATTTTGCTTATCTGACATTTACTAATTTCATAAAAGTCGAAAACGTCCCTGTTGTCTGTCAACAACAGATGGAAGGTTTGTTTGCTCAACAGTTAAAATTATGATCGAAAACCTCCCTGACTCGCCGTTGTGATGGTCGACTTCCTCCTTTGTTTTCTGCTGGGAGGTTTTCGCCTATTTCAATGACAGGTTTTCGCCAGGGAGGGTTATCGCCGTAAATCGTCTAAATAGACACGCTCAAAATTAGCCCCACTTAATGGGCGGTATGCTGTTCAGATGTGTTGTACTCAGACGTGTTCTATATAGGCGTGTTATAAATACAAATAGTTTTTATAAATATCAAACCTATGATGCTGCTATGTGTATGTTTACAAGTAGTGTTTGGAATTTTAGGCCAAAATATTACATAAATGGCATGAAATGCTGTTTTTTTCTCCATATATATTGAGAAACTACATTCTCCAAACATAAAAGAATATAAAGTGCTATTTAGGCCTATAGTAGACAAGCAAGCACATTCCCCCTGCTTTTACTATATATTTTACCATACAAATGTGTCGTCAGTAAATCTAAAACCATGCACATTTTTGCATTTTAATACCTGGCTTATTAAATATAATTCCATAAATTTGACAAATTAGGTCTAATCTGTAGTAATCCCCTATATATAGACTTAACGTCCACTATCCAAGCAGGTAAAAAACTTAACTCATGAATCCATTTATGACCTATAATATCGAAATTTTTTATGGAGTTTTAGAAAATTTTTAGAATACAGTGAAAATGATAATAAAGTAATAGCAAAAAAACAAAATAGGCCCCCCTAGATATTTAACGGATCTAACATGGCGGCAGCAGCAACTGCTGCTGCTGGTGTCACTAGTGTTCGTAAGAATCCTGAAGTTTATGAAACAGTTAGTGGTAAAGTGATAGTGGAAGATGAGTTCCTTCACTTTATATCGGTTAAGATGAGAACTTTGCCGCATGATGAAATTGTACTGTTGGCCGTAAACAATTTCTCTTCTGAGTGGATTGAATCGTCCAAGCGAACACTGTTTGAATTGTGTCCAACAAAGCAGCGTAACACTAAACATAAGGGCGCACAGAAAGACGCCAATAACATCAAGGGCTGTCTGAAGCTGCTTAACGAGTGCGGTGAGTGTATACCCAGGTTTGTTTCATATTTTCTGGATGAACTCCCACCTGTTGGCTTCGGCAACATGGATGCCTCGGCCTTGCTCAGTAGAATGGAGCGCCTAAGCCGGGAGGTCTCTATGCTAAGGGGAGCTGTGGAATCCCAGGCTAACGTGAGTGGAAATTTGGGACTGACGACCACTGCTCTGGAGCGCCGGCTGACGGATATTGAAACATCCTGTGGATTTTGCCGGGCTAGCGAGGGTGCGTCGGGTATAGGACCAAGTCAGAATGGTACACCGGGCGGACTTTTGAGAGACAGCATAAAGCAATGGCCGGGGGAAGTCGTGAACCAACAGTCACTGTCTCCAACATGGTCTACTGTCCTCAAGGAAGGAAAACCGAAGGCTCAGAAACCTTTAAAAGTAGCCGCGACCGTGAGCTCGGGATCCCAAAATCGCCCTAGGAGGGAGCAGCACAGGGAAGGGATAATAGGCACTGACACGGCCAGTAACATCTTCGCAATCAAAGCCAAGCTGGTGAGTGTTTTTGCAACTAGATTTTCCCCTGATCTCGATGCCGATACTCTGGGTGCCCACTTATCTGTGAAACTGGGTAAACCTGTAACCTGTCGGAAGATTGACTCTACACGCAACAGATTTAGCTCGTTCCATATCACCACAGAGTGTAATGAAGTTGCTGATATGTACAACACACATCTCTGGCCATCGGGTGTGTATGTGCGCCGTTACTTTGAGGCTCGTAGACCAAGAATGAACAGTGTAAGCCCACCTGCGTCTGTCCTCGAATCTGGCATAGAGGAGAAGAGCCCTGGAAGTGCAATTGTACCTGTAACATCCCGGGGAAAAGAAGGCCACATAGATCATCATGAATAAATGACTAGAATTAATATAGTGTCTTATAACGCGCGTGGTTTGCGTGTTGGGCACACTGAGGCAGACAAAGCGCGCCGCTTTGTGATGGACAAACTTTTAGAGACTTGTGATGTACTGTGTGTTCAAGAGACGTTTTTACCTAAACAAGATCTAGAGAGTCTGAACTGTCTACATAAGAATTTTTATGGAGCTGGAGAATCCACTACGGACCTGAGTACTAGAATTATAAGGGGCAGAATTGCTGGCGGTGTTGCTATACTGTGGCACAAAAAGCATGACCAACTGGTTAATGTAATTAGACTGGGTGTGGACTGGGCCATAGGACTTAAGTTCATTTGTGGAGATAAGAACTTTATTGTCTTGAATATTTATACACCTTATGAGTGCTCCCAAAATGAAGATGAATTTCTCAATAGACTGTCTTTCATTATGTCCTTTATAGAAGGTAATGCCTCTACTTGCTTTTTTATTGTGGGCGATTTTAATGCAGATGTTTCTGATAACCACTCTGTTTTTGCTAAACATGTTGGGCAGTTCTGTTCTGATAATGGCCTGATCTTATCTAGTAAAGTGCTCCTGCCTGATGACAGCTACACTTATATTAGCGATGCATGGCACACTACCTCATGGTTAGATCATTGTGTCTGTACAGCGGATGCTCATGATTCAATTGAGGCTGTTAGGATTAACTATGAATTTGCCACTACAGATCATGTACCCTTCTCCTTGTCAGTTGATATGGATTGTGTACCTGCTCAGACATTTGTTGATACCAATTTAAACATGGGAAAAATAGCATGGGGTAATTTGTCTGAAAAAGATCTATTTGATTATAGTCACCTATCGGACACAATGCTTAGTAATATTTATGTATCAAGGGATGCCATCTTATGCTATGATATTAATTGCAAGAGCCCTCAACATAGCACTGATTTATGTGATATGTATGAGCATATTGTGAGGTCTCTCCTTGTTTCAAGTGGGTCATTGTGTAAAACCAGCTCTCATAGCATCAAGCCAGGTTGGAATGATTTTGTAAGCGAGCTTCATGCAGAAGCTAGAAGTGCTTTTAAAGCATGGGCTGCTGCAGGTAAAATCAGGCAAGGTCCGTTGTTTGACTATAAGAAAAGTCAATATGAAATTAAGTCATATGAAAATACCTTGAGGTCTGATTCTCTTGCAAAGAAACTGTATAATAATAATCACAAGGAATTTTGGAAAGAAATTAAAATTTTAAACACTTGTAAAACATCTTTACCAACTAATATTGATGGCGTCATTGGTGTCAATGAAATTACTAAGCTATGGCAGAAGCACTATAGGGAGCTGTTTCACTGTGTGAAAAGTAGCACCTTTGTAGTGGGTGAAATACAAGATAATGAGATTGTTACTGTCTCCCCACAAGAGATATTTAATGCAGTCATGTCTTTGAAAGACAATAAGGCATGTGGTACAGATAAGATCACTGTAGAGCATTTGAAATATGCAAGCAGAAATCTCTGTCCATTACTTTCTATATGCTTCTCTGGTTTTTTAGTTCATGGAGTTTTACCTGACTCAATGCTTTCTGTTATGCTGTTGCCCATTATTAAAGACAAGGCGGGTAAGATAAACTCTCTGGATAATTACCGACCCATAGCCTTAGCTAACATACTGTCAAAGGTCTTAGAGAGGATCTTGCTGAATCGGTTGGAGGAGGTTGCTGTGACCTCGGACAACCAATTTGGCTTTAAACCTAAACATGGCACTGATATGTGCATTTTTGCACTCAAAGAGATCCTTGATCTGTATAATAGGCACAACACAACCATTTTTATGTGCTTCATTGATGCTTCTAAGGCCTTTGATCGTGTAAACCACGAGAAATTGTTCTTAAATCTACTAAATAGAGGAGTTCCCAAGGTTCTAATTAGAATCTTAGGTGGGGTTTACATTAGACCGTATCAGCGGATCATCAGATTAACGTTTTTAAAACGATTCGCGTGCACACAGCAACGCCAATACACGGATACGCTAATCACATGACTAATTAGACGGCACGTAAGTTGAAATGTGTCAGTGCGGCTCAGCGCTTCCTCCTCAGCAGCTGCGCTCTAAATCACTCTGCCCTGAACAGCGAGTGCCCTCTGGAGGGTGCGCACTCCGGCCCTGCGCAGCTCACAGAGCGCGTGAGTGAAGCGCACGAGCAGTGATTCGGGACTGAGCCGCTGTGTGTGTGATCCCAGTGCATATCGGGCATGCGCAAGTCACTCACCACTTGCAAGTGGAAGGATGGCAAGCCTAAAGACAATCATAACTACACAATGGGCAGTATTTGCATCTTACCATGAACAACATTAAGAATGACAAAGCAAAGCATTATATTCATACTTTTATACTCTTTAATGAAAAACAAAAAGGTGATACAAGGCGGGAACAATAGCAGGAAGTGAAGTCCGCGCCGTTTTTCAGCAGTCGTGTCACATGACCAACGTGGCATGAACAACACCAGCGAATCAGGAAGGTGGATGTCACAGTGACGTTGTCCAATGACGACGTCAGCTAGAGCTCAGCACTGCGTTTCCTCATTCCTCAATGTTTACACAGCACCGGATCAGATACGAACTGGGTTGAATACGTGGGCCCTGGCGGATTCAAGTTGTTCTGCCTGTGGAGTCGTTTCCCGGCGTTTTAATGTGAACGGACAGTGCATCCGCGACGAAAACGAGACGGATACGGTCTAATGTAAACACCACCTTAGTGTACTGGTATGGGCAGCAGTCTATGTTTGTGAAATGGGGTAACAATATGTCTGACCCTTTGGAAATGGAGTCAGGCAGGGGAGTTTGTTGTCCCCTTTTCTCTTTAACATATATATGGATGGTCTCTCAACACTTCTAAACAGCTGTAGAACAGGCTGCATGATTGGTGACCGCATCATCAATCACCTGATGTATGCAGATGATTTGGTGATTCTGTGTCCATGCAGTGCTGGGTTTCAACAGCTGTTGAGAATCTGCTCTCAGTATGGCTATGACTTCGACATTAAATACAATGCCAAGAAGAGTAATATAATGATTATTAGAAGTAAAGATGATAAGAAATTGCCCAGTCCTAATTTTTTCTTGTCTGGTATAGCTCTCAGCATATGCAGTGAGGCTAAGTATCTGGGCCATTACATAACTGATGATTTGTCTGATGATTGTGATATCTAGAGACAGTATCGAATGGTATATGCTCAAGCTAACATGCTTATAAGAAAATTTGGAATGTGTTCATCCTATGTTAAAGTAGCACTTTTTAAAGCATTTTGTAGGCCGATGTACACTGCCCATCTGTGGAGGAGATATGAGAGTAGTAGCATCCATAAGCTCCATGTGGCATATAATGATGGAATGAGGCTGTTGTTAAAAGTGCCCAGATGGAGTAGTGCTAGTTATCTTTTTGTGCAAGTTGATGTCCCCACATGTCCTGCTGTACTCAGGAATCTTATGTACAGATGTATGTGTAGGTTAACAGCGTCTAGCAATGGTATAATTGTAGCCTTAGTGAATCCTGCAATGAGTGCAGTTAGATTTACCTCCACATTGTGGAACCATTGGAGATGCAGTCTGTATTGTATGTGACGACCTGAGTTTTTCATGGATGTCTATGACTTTTTTTTTTTAGTTGTTTATTTTTTACTAAATCTATAATATGTCTGTATGTCTTTTTATGTAGTTATGTATCTATGGACCACTCTTGTGTCTGAAATGAAGGTTGATTGATTGATTAACGCATTCATAATTTGAAATTTGAATTAAGCCTAAGTCTGGCTGACATTTGATTGTTAGACCACCTGTCTTAAGATAACAGTTCATATTTATAAATTATCCATGTATCTTAAGACCATCTGCCTTGAAAAACGAAGACCACATTTTTGTGGACAAAGTAGTGATCTTGAATGACAGGTTTCACTGTGTATGATATCGATTCTAGTATATATGATAAAGTGCCATTTTTGGCAGACTAGTTATATCTATAGGGCCTGCTCCCATAAGATGTCTCTTTTGCCTAATAATAGTAAGATTAGCCAGCTGAAATGTAAAATATAATATGGATAGAAAATTGCAGTCCTTTAATTAAGGCCTATCAAAAATATTGTGTGTTTCCTGTCACAGCCTCAAAAAAATTCAGGGACGGACGGTCGGAAATTTTTTTACATTTTTTTTTATTTTCAGATTTTTTTTGTCAAATAATTTTTTTTATATATTTTCTTGCAACATTGCCCACAAAATTGTTATGTGATGGTTTCTGATGTACATGTATTTGCATGCTTGTTTTCAGCTAGCATGATGCTGATTTGCAAAATTCCTCTACTTTTGCTGACGTCGAACTGAGCATGGCTCGATTTGAAATTTCATGCTCCCAGACTTAAAAAAAAACAAAAAACCTTAGGGTCGGGGATGTTTAGGCAGGGTCGGGCGAGTGACCGGAAACAAGCAATTTTTTTGACAGGCCTTTAGAATTAAAATTTTGTCCATGTTTTTATCCATTCTGGGATTACAATAGCCTTTGCAGGCCTTAATTATGCATGAGTATTTATCATTTGCATGCTTTATTTATTTTGCAGATCTGTCACTGCTTTGAAGGCTTTATCAGGAAAATGAAGATGAAACTTGTGCCCAAACACTGCTTGGATTGATGCATGCTTGTTATGTACTTCTGACTAGTCATGGTTTGATAATATCGTGTCAAAACCATTTTTAGACTTGAATATTGCATGGCATTTGCTATAAAACATAATTTGATTGTATAAACATTGCATGATAGCAATTACTTAGTTAAAATGTGCAGTTATATAACAAAGTACTGAGGATATATTTTTATTTGCATGACCAAATGTCAGGGATATAGATATTTATGCAGTGTTTTATGCCCTCATGTTGCACTAGAATTGCGCATATATATATATATATATATATATATATATATATATATATTTTTTTTTTTCCTCCTCCACATCTGGGAGGGCGGCGCCCGAGCACCCCCTATGGGCCAGCCGCCACTGATGTGGACTTTATTTTTAGACAAACAAATGAGAACAGGGGGATGCAAGCTGAATTTAGAATTTTCCACCGATCAAAGTCAGAACGATTTTCATCATGTATTAATTTCACATTTCTGAGTGAAAAAAAAAAACACCGTGGGAAAAAAATGCCAAGGACATGACCTCGGTGTCCTCAATGGTAGTTACGGCCCTGGCTGTAACACTTAACACTTAATACATTGCCCACTTAATACAATTGTGTTGCACTGCAATGTAGATCCTAGTCCCTTTACCTAGGATCAGCGATCAAGGCGGAATGTCGATTTTGAATGAAACACTGCATGTGTGACCGAGGTCATCCTGCGACAGTTCGCTCGAACTCGCGACCTTCTAATCAACGTCCCTCTGTCCGGCTTGAGAGCATCGGTGCGAAGCCGCTGAGCTAAAGGTCTGGGCCGATAGCTCAGCAGCTAGCCAGAAATGAACTCGTAGCCTATTACAAGCCTATTACAAGTATTATGGACATTATCACAGTAATGTTATGCTACTGTCTGTGCAAACAATTCACATAACATTATGTTCTAAAAACAGCAGAAAGTAATAGAAAATGAAAAAGTAATAGTCTAAAAATATTAGGTGCCCAACTGTTTCTCATACAGATAATTTAACAAACTGTTATCATATGCTTTGCTGCACAAGTGAGTGAAATGCTGTTTGCCAACACTGTACTCTCCCTTTTTTCCCCTCTTTCCCCAGAAAATTCATTGTTTGTCAAGTAAGCAAGTGCCTTTTCTGAATTGGTACACCACTTCCACAATGGCTTCACGCTGGTCAAAGAGGCGCAAAATTAGGTCACAGCTTAAGGCCACAGAAGCTGAGATATTACAGACCTTTGAAGAGAAATTTAGAGGTTCAAATATGCAAGGCAGCACAATCATAATAAAACATACTGATTGCCAGAGTGTAGAAATACAGTCAGGTTTGTCAGCCTCTGGCCCAGGTACAGAGGATGTACCCATATGTGAGGATTGGGAAAATGAGCCAAATTCACTCGATAACGAGACCCATGAGCCAATGGACACTGTAAATGATAATGACTCAGATTCAGAACATGAGGAGGAACCCAGCCTTGAGTTTTTGTTGATTAGTTTGAGGTATTGGGCTTCAAAATTTTCAGTCTCTCTAGTGGCTCTGACTGCACTTTTGAGCATTTTGCGCGTGTTTCACCCAAAATTGCCCAAAGATGCTCGGACAGTTCTTAGGACGCGAGCTGAAGTACCAACTCAGGAGATGGAAGGCGGGGAATATCACCATTGTGGGCTAGCCACAGGGCTGATGTCAAGACTAAAAGCTTTGACCTTCTCTGGTAACACTTTGTGGCTGCAGTTCAATGTGGATGGACTGCCACTGTTTAAGAGTAGTAAACTGCAATTCTGGCCAATTCTTGCCACAGTGAATGTGGATCCTACCAGGTCGCCATTTCTTGTGGGCCTCTTTTGTGGTGCTGGTAAGCCAAAAAGTGTGTTTGAGTATTTGGGGCCATTCATAGCAGAGCTGAAAGAGATCCTAGAGAAAGGTATTTGGCACAATGGACGGCAGATACTGATTAAAGTTGGTTCGTTTGTGTGTGATGCCCCTGCCCGAGCCTTTCTCAAAAACATAAAGGGCCACAATGGTTACTCTGGCTGTGATAAGTGTGTTCAAGTGGGTGAATGGCAAGGCAAAATGGTCTTCCCGGAAGTTAATGCGAAACTGAGAACTGATGAAGACTTCAACTCAATGGTTGATGAGGACCACCACTTAAATCAAACACTGTCTCCCCTAGCTTCTGTGGTGAAAATGGTAACAATGTTTCCCTCAGACTACATGCATTCATGTTGTCTCGGAGTAACCAGAAAACTGCTGAATATCTGGATAAAAGGGAAGTCACTGAAAAATAGGTTGGGTAGCCGCACGATTACAGAAATCTCTGATAAACTCTGCCAACTGAGTCCCTACACCCCAACTGAGTTCAGTCGCAAGCCCAGGGCCCTCTCAGAGATCGATAGGTGGAAGGCAACTGAACTGCGGTACTTGATGCTATATGCTGGCCCTGTAGTTCTTAACAATAGCATACCCATAGAGATGTACAACAACTTTTTGTTGTTTTCTGTGGCAATGCACCTCCTTCTGTCACCAGGAACAGCTGAGAGCATGATAGACTATGCTAATGAATTGCTTATTTCATTCGTCAATCACTTTGGGCAACTGTACGGGAAAACTGAAATCACTTATAATGTCCATGGGTTGACACACCTGGCAGCAGAATACAAGGTCTTTGGTCCCCTAGACAACATTGCATGTTTTCCTTATGAAAACTATTTAGGCCACTTGAAGAGCCTGTTACACAAGCCTCACCTGCCTTTGCAGCAAGTCGTTAAGAGGCTTTCAGAGATGCCCACAGAGACAGACTCAAACCAGAACAGCCACAAGTACATGCATCATCACTATGATGGTCCAGTGGTGCCTCACTTAGAGCATGGGGATCAGTACCGTAAGGTTGTCACTGAAAAGTTCACCTTAACAACCAACTGTGGAGACAATGGCATACAAATTCTTGAGGACATTGGGATTGTTGAAAACATTGTCAGGGTAGCTTGTGAGACTTTCATAATTTTCCGAACCTTTAGAAAGAAGGACTCCTACTTCCAGTATCCCTTTCCTTCCTCGACAATAGGGCTGTATAAAGTGTCAGGGCTGAGCAAGAGTGTCAGTGTGGTAAAGTTGGACTTGATTAAAAAAAAATACATACTTTACCCCGATAAAACCGATTTCATTGCCATTCCCCTACTTCATACGAAGTAAATATCCTAACTGTCAACCAGTTCATCAAAAGAATCAAATAGTATATTACAGTTCATTCATAAATTCATAAGTCATAAAAAACTCAATCAGTTCAACAATCAGTTCATCAAAAGAATTAATAAATAGTATATTAAATAAATAAATAAAATTCATAACAATCATAATAAATTCATAATTCAGTTATTTGTGTCCTTTTTAGTCCTTACAAACCGCCTCTCTAAATCACAGCAATGAGCCAGTGGTCAATTATCCAGTTCACCAATGGGGGTACAGAACTGGTACCCAATACATGGGTGCAGGGTGACAAAGTCTTCTGGCCACCCTACCCTCCCAAGGACACTGCCAAGCTCCGGGCTGCCGTCAATAGGAGGGATGAGCCAAGTAGTGGGTGGCACATGTATCAGCCCATAAAAGTCCTCTGTAGCCGTGGTGGGTATTGTCAAATAATTTTACATTTGATAAACATGTCAATGTTATCAACACTTGCTCGTATCTGATAACAATTCTGCGTTATAGGGACATTTGAGGAAGCACAGAGGAGCATAGACCGGTACTTGAGGCAGCATTGTGATACAACAGACATGGAGTCAGATGGGGAGGATTCTGGAAGATTGAAGAGGTTTCCTTTAAATTTACAAATTCAAAACCATGCATGTTTTCGGTACTTGGCAGAGTTCCCACTGTTTTAAACGGAATATTCAGTTTTGTTTTGCTTGTTTTTTTCACTTCTAGACCAAATCCAAACTACGTGAATGATGAATTTGACCGGGGAAGTAAAGCATCCAAACATCAATATCCAGCTGCACCAAAAGTTTTACTGCCAGGTATGGCGAGCTGGATGTGTGTGTGTGTGTGTGTGTGTGTGTGTGTGTGTGTGTGTGTGTGTAAACTTAAAGGAGAAGTTTGGTGTGAATCAATCCATAGCCCTGTTGTTGAAGGTCACTGAATGCTGTTTATAGGAAAAAGAACGAAAAAAATTGATACAATATAGACCGAATAATGAACAAGGCAACTAAGTAAATGGAGCATAGCATCTTCCAGTTTGGGCGGCACGGTGGTGTAGTGGTTAGCGCTGTCGCCTCACAGCAAGAAGGTCCTGGGTTCGAGCCCCGGGGCCGGCGAGGGCCTTTCTGTGCGGAGTTTGCATGTTCTCCCCGTGTCCGCGTGGGTTTCCTCCGGGTGCTCCGGTTTCCCCCACAGTCCAAAGACATGCAGGTTAGGTTAACTGGTGACTCTAAATTGACCGTAGGTGTGAATGTGAGTGTGAATGGTTGTCTGTGTCTATGTGTCAGCCCTGTGATGACCTGGCGACTTGTCCAGGGTGTACCCCGCCTTTCGCCCATAGTCAGCTGGGATAGGCTCCAGCTTGCCTGCGACCCTGTAGAAGGATAAAGCGGCTAGAGATAATGAGATGAGATGAGATGAGATCTTCCAGTTTCATTCCGCTATGCCCCATTCAGTTAACAATAGTTATTGGTTTATAACTCGGCCTATGTTGCATCATTTTTTTTTCCCGTTCTTTTTGCTACAGACAGCATTCAGTGATCTCTAACAGGGCTATGGATTGATTCACACCAAACTTCTCCTTTAAGTACAATGGCTTGTAATTAGGCTACCTTCATTTCCCCTAACTCTTTGTTGATACAGCAACAGCATCCACCACCCTGCAGTCCCCACCAAATAAAAGCCCTATATACCACAATCTCGAGTCCCTCTCCAGCTCCTCTCCTCAGTCCACAAATCTCCTGGTCCTGCAATCCTCTGCGATGCTTTCTTTCGCAGAGGACTTCCCAGCCATAACGCATCATGCAGAGATGCCAGCAGTCCATCCCTTCCAAGAGTTTTCACCTGAAGGTCTGTTGTAACAGAGGATATTTCATGTAATATTTAATTCCCATATTCAGTACTGTGCATTATTCATTTTCTCTTCATGGTTGTTACAGATACCAGAGACACTGCCAGGCAGGCTTTAAAAGGCAAGTGCAACTTTTGTGCCTTTATATTATCAGTAGATTGCCACTTGATGTAAATGGCCATATACAATGCCTCTGGAAAGTACACATACCCCTTCCAATGAGTCACCTTTTGTTACATTGCAGCTGTCTCCGAGAATATGTTCAGTTTTTCTCCCCAATCTGTCATCATGTCCAAACAATTTAATTAAACAAAGGTGGTAGGATGTAGACTTGTGTCAAAGATATATTTGAAGAGGTGAGGGGTGCCATAATCTAATTCTGCTCATGTGGATTGAGGAGAAAAAAAAGAACACAAATGACTCAAGGAGATGGCTGCAATGTAACAGAAGGTGAAGCATTGAAAGGGGTGTGAATACTTTCGAGGGGCACTGTAGTTGTTTGCATAGCCTTAATTTTATTATTTCAACATGAAACACATACAAATCCTTGAACTCAAGTGTGATTACCATCAACAGATGTGGCCTTGCAGAAGCTGCTGGCGATGGTCACTGAGCTCTCCTCTGAAGTGAGGGAACTTCGGAAGGAAGTCCAGGAGTTCCGCCAGTCTTGCAGGTGCTGCCAACCTGTAAGGGGGGTGGGACAACAGGTGGCCCAGGCAGACGTGCTGGAGTTGCCCCTCCGAAGCATTGATGCATTTGAGCGCGCAGAGGATGTTCTTCAAACTTCTGAGGCCTGCAAGGCATTGGTAACTACATCATTGTTGTGGTTGAACATGCAAGAACATGACAAGCTTTTCAGACATATAAGGAATCATTCTGAATGAATGAACCTTATAGTCCTTGAGGGTGAATAGGGTAAAATTTTCAATAAGTATCCCCACAAAACTTCCCCAGTAGATTGTTTACATTAAAACAATACCTTTTTTTTGTTTTGCAAGCTTACTGGAATACTTTGTGCATATATGTAGATGAGCAATTATCAACTGAAATATTTGAAATTGCCATGGGCTGGGGGGGGGGTTTCTACCAATGAAACGTACTTTTTGTGAAAGGCCTTGGCCAAGTGCTGTTGGTAGGTGTGAGAACAGCATGTCTTTTCTACAAAATAGATCAGATAGCAAAATGACTGATATTATAAGATAACTTTTGTCCCCTGTATTTTTGCCTTGTGGTCTATGTGGCACTACATTCTCCCTCATACATACCATCAGCACTCAAACAATACCACATTAATTACTCTGACATTGTGTAACCAATCTCACAACCTGAAGCTACAATCTGCATTACCAGCAGGACTTAATTGAGGTGGAAAGAAAAGGCACTTTTGTGCATTACTAGTTTTAAAATAACCTGCCATCTGAAACTCACAATCACTGTATTTTTATAACAGGTGACTCGCTTGGCAGTTGTTGGTGGGAACAATTTGGAGTCCAGGGTGCGCCGGATCCTTTCATTGTTGCTGACCAATGAAGTGGCCTCTGGACTGAACTGGGCTGGGAAAAGGCCTAAGGAGGATGGGAGACAGAAGAGGGCCTTCAAGATACAAGACTGTAAATGCATTTATGGTGAGTCATTACTGCTACCATTCTGCCTTTGTCAGGTTGTCATATGGTAACACACACCAATCTCACACACACTAATCCCGCTTGGTGTATGGGTCTATATTATGTCCACTCTGCATCATAGCCTAGCCTACTTACATCACTAATGCTTAATCTATACAAGTTTAATTTTTTAAACTAAATTATAGAAATAAAACTTTTCCATGATACTCTAATTTTTTGGAAAGCATCTGTAGTATATTTGACGCTTTGTGATACTTTCCGTTTAATTGTTGCCGTTTGCTCGTTATGCAGCAAAAGTTGATTAGTTTTACCAGAGCAATCCCAAAATAAAATTTGGCAACACTTGACGCGTCCCATGTAAAGTGAATGGAGTGCCGCTTCACTTTACATGTGACGCGTCAAGTGTTGCCGAATCAACTTTTGACGGATGACGAGCAAGCGTATGACAAGCATAAAAGGGGTTTAATTGGACTTGGTGGATGAAGGCTACGGAGCATCTGCAGGTTGTTAGACACACACTCATGTTACCCTTCAGATAACGTTTCACCAGACTGTAACGTTACAGTTGTCCCATGTTGGATGCTGAGCATGTTAACTGCAGTGGCATGCTAATTCCTCTGGAGGTCTAAATGGGCGGGTTGTAGTGAATTTGTCATCGTCACGACGCACGTAATGAAACATAATTAAAGGGTCATTCCACGTCAAGGGGCGGCACGGTGGTGTAGTGGTTAGCGCTGTCGCCTCACAGCAAGAAGGTCCGGGTTCGAGCCCCGTGGCCGGCGAGGGCCTTTCTGTGTGGAGTTTGCATGTTCTCCCCGTGTCCGCGTGGGTTTCCTCCGGGTGCTCCGGTTTCCCCCACAGTCCAAAGACATGCAGGTTAGGTTAACTGGTGACTCTAAATTGACCGTAGGTGTGAATGAGAGTGTGAATGGTTGTCTGTGTCTATGTGTCAGCCCTGTGATGACCTGGCGACTTGTCCAGGGTGTACCCCGCCTTTCGCCCGTAGTCAGCTGGGATAGGCTCCAGCTTGCCTGCGACCCTGTAGAAGGATAAAGCGGCTAGAGATAATGAGATGAGATTCCACGTCAATTCAACCAGTGCCCACACACTTCGGTCTCAAAAAAATCTGAAAAAAAAAAACAAGTGTACCTATGGTACCCAGGAGACACTTTGTAAATTTTTGTTATGTTAAGATCAATCCTTTCCAAGTTACAGACAGTTTTATGGAGGGAGGAGAGTGTCAATAAGGGAAAAAAAATCAAGAGCTTATGTTGAGTGAAAATATGCCTTCTGAAGGTCTCAACAGAGCCCAGACAAAAATGCCAATAAAATTTTGATCAACTTTGAGGGACAGATGTGACCATGCAGGATCATCCAGACCCAATGTGACAATTCAGCTACATACTATTCCTATTTATGTACCAGCATACAATATTTTAACCTCCTACATGGTTTAGTTCTTGAGCTATGGGCTTGTGAACTTGGCCAAAAAAAAAAAGAGGACGAACAAAATCGACACCCTCCTCCCTCCGTAAAACTGTCTGTAACTTGAAAAGGATTGATCTTAACAAAACAAAAATGTACAGAGTGTCTCCGGGGTACCATAGGTACACATTTTTTTCTAATTTTTTGAGACCTAAGTGCGTGGGCCCTGGTTGAATTGACATGGAATGACCCTAAAGATAATTCCAAAACCAACAAAAGTTCTTGTCTGATACCTACACGGCCCTCGATGCGGCATTATCCACATTAACTTAAAACATGCAATGTTAAAAAGCAATGGCAATAGAGATTAAAAATTTAACTGGTGTTCAAACCACGACCACAGCTAAGAAATCAATTAACTTACAACTATACGCATACAACAGGCCAGTTGATTTGTTACACTTTCGTATAGGTAGGCTAAGCTAACTGGGGTGTGGCAGTAGTGCCTGAATACAACGTAGACGACCCGGTCGATTCCCTCTATATTTTTCTTATGCAAGCGAACATCAAAACTAACGTTAAAAGTAAGGTTTTGTTAGGTAACTTGGACAGTTCCCACACCGAAAATAATTTAGGTTCCCCGAAAGTTCACATAACCAGAAAATGTCACCTGATGACCCCTCTGCTGCAGCTGGGCCTAGCGCTCTGCTTACCTTGGTCTTAACATAGGCGTGAGGCTAAAAAAAGCGACGTTAAACTGGTACAAGACAGTATCATATAGCCTATATAATAAAGGTGTGCTTACCATTTGACGTTCCCAGATGTAAATTCTCTTCAAAGAAATTTTGAAATGCATATGTGGCATCGATGGTGCCTGCTGAGCCTTCACCTTGCGACCCCAGAGTGTGTCTGACCTAAATCTCTGGGCAGAATTAACTGATCATTCAATCAGCGCAAACGTTCACATATTCTCCACCAATCAGAGAGCGAGACGGAAAGGCGACGGGAAGATGAGTTGAGGCTTGCTTGCTAGTTATTCATTTTTCTCCTCGAGTTTTACTTGCCTACTTTTTGTTATCTTTCCCCCTCCCCGAGCGTGTTTGACCTTTATGAGGATAGATGACTGTAGCGAGAGTAACGTGTGGGTGGAGCACAGAGGACGGCAGGACAAAGATCAGGGTGAATACAAGGCTTTATTGCCGTACTTTTCAGAAAGACAAGTCAACCAACACTCAGAGGCGCGCACACACTGTAGTCTCCTCTCCGGAAGCTCCCCTCCACTCTCACTCTCCCTCCTTAAATAGGGCGCGGTTACTGGGGAAAACACACACAAAACACAGGTTAATTACCCTCAGGTGTAGCGATTCTGCCACTTACCTTCCCTGACTCCGCCCTCCTGTCACAGACCGGCGCTTGACCACGCCCCCGCTGCCACAATGACATTTAAATAATAGTATTCCACAAAATATATAGCCTATTTTTTTTTTTTGGTAGCAGCCTATTATTAGCAGCAGTAGTACAATGTGTAACTGAAAACTATGTTTTGTGTGTGTTTCAGATGCCCTCACTCAACAGCCTGGCATGAATGATCTGGTCTTCACCCAGGCTGTGCAGAAATGGCTACGATATGCGCCAGACAGAACTGGAGGTGTCGCTCGCGCCGAAAGACATAATTAAATGAACTTAAAATAAAAATCTTGTTTTCTTAAAAAAAAGGCATGTGTTTCATATTTACTATTTTAGGCAATTAAAATGGAGATCCTGGCTGTAGATAAAGCAGGATATATGAGCCAGATATTTCTGGTAGGCTATCAATTGAAATAACATTGAAAGCGCATTGATTTTTAGTTATGTCGAAATTTCAATGTTGTTTCAATATCGACGCGAATTGAAATACAATTGAAGTTACGTGTGTCCATAGTTAATAAATCAACATCGTTTCAATGTTAGCGGAGGGTGCAAACTGATGTTAAATCAACATCGAAATCTGACGTTGGTTCAATGGTTTAACGTCGACAATGCAATGTTGATTCTACATCGTTTCAATGTCAGCTTGCTATCTGGGGTATTTGTTAATTAAATTAATTTTTTCTTCTCTGAAGCAAACATTTGCTTTAGCACATCTAGGATGTTTTCTTGTTCATTTAAGCTGATGTGCTGAATAGATAAGAAATAAGAAATGCATTTAATATGTTAAAAATATATTATTGTGTGATGTGTTTAATTTACATGTCAATATGTCAAATTTTCTTGAGACATGAAAAATAAAAAAAACAATGATGGAAAAGCCCACTTATCTTAAGTTGAACGGTGAATCAAAATTTTATAAATTTTGTACATTTAAACCACATTTGTTTTGCATACAGTAGATCTGTACACAAAACCAGTTTCAAGATGCATATTTGTTCAGAATTGCGGTGCCAGGTCTTAATTATTTTGACCTTTAAAAGTAGTAAACAGGCACCCTTGTCAGACATAGTGGCTCCCAACTCGTTAGTTGTCAGGGCATGTTACAACACGCCAACTTCAGACACCCTGGTGCCACTGTCCATCACACGCCAACTTCAGACACCCTGGCGCCACTGTCCATCACACGCCAACTTCAGACACCCTGGCGCCACTGTCCATCACACTGTGCTGCGTGGACTATATAAGATGCGCACAAACATCAAGGAAAACACGGCACACAACAGACGGGGACTCCATGCAACACCTGCTTCTCATCAGTGAATATTTGGATCCGTTTCTCTCTTTCTCTCTCTGTTTCATTTCTTTCTTGCTTTCTATCTTTCTATCGCAGACGTGTCAGGATCCAACGTCCATCATTCGTGCCGTGTGTGCATTCCGTGCGTCCTTGAATGTAAGTTGTTTATTGTTGCGTAGCTACTGTGTTATATGTGTACTCGCTATCTGTAACTGTTACATGTAGCGGTAATGCTAGCGAGTATTTCTTCTCTTTTTCTCTCATCCTGTGTCTGTCTATTTTCTTACGTGTTTGTTCTGTTCTGTTCAGTAGCTATGTAATGATAGCGCTTGTTTTCTCGACCACGGTTTGTTACGGGAGCACATTTCATTATTAGCCATTGCCGTGTTGGGAGTGTAGTGGTGGTATGTACAGTTCATAACCGCGCCACATATTCGAACCTTCTATGCGCAATACAGCGCAGGGCAGCGCTTAAAGGAGCCACGCTCCCCTTCATTCAGCCGACACACTCTGTGTCTTCATGCGGGTGTGACTCGCTGTAAGCAGTTGCACCACGCATCTTGGTAATGATAGCTGCTGTAGGCAGCTATCCTCATCCCCCGTGTACGTTGTACACATTGTACATATTGTGTACATATCGTGTATATAGTCAGTATCTAGTGTGTTGTGTTATTTATTATGGGGTGTAAGTAGCATTCATTGGGCTTTACATTGTTTTACTTATATAGTATTCATTTGTGTGTTTTACATTTGTATTACATTGTATATAATTATTATTCATTTGTGTTAATATATATTTAATGCGATGTGTATTTGTATTTATATCATTGTTATTATTTACATTATTGCTTGTGTGTATATTATTGCTCATGTCTTGTTGTAATTGTATTTTATTCTGTTTTCTAGTAAAACCACGGTTTACACTGTTGCTCATGAGTGGACATCCATTAATTCCTGTTCTAACCGGACAGCCTGTGTAGCTTGCTGTATACCTGATCCAGTGTCCCTCTTATACAGTCCTTTACCCTGTCCATCACCGGACAACCATTTTTATAATATTACTATGCATTAGGCAGTGATGGTGCTCATGAGGTGTTGCTTTCAGGTTATCAGACAGTTACAAGATGGATGAGTACAAGTATAACAGTATAGCCACAACACACGTGTGTGTGTGTGTGTGTGTGTGTGTGTGTGTGTGTGTGTGTGTGTGTGTGTGAGTATAAATTTTTTCCCGGGGGGGCGTTGCATGGCAAGCACTGAGTATACCCACTGCAAAAAAGTAGACTACACCACTGGGTAAAACCATAATAAATTGCAATGGAACTGAATTTATTGACTGGTTATATAATGACCTTTCTTATTTTAACATAAGATACGTATTTTAGCCCTTAACTTGGGAAATAACTGGTACCACTGAAAGCAAATAAAAATAAATGTATAGTTTATTCGCAAATGCACTCTATAAACCATAAGCATATTGAGTTTGGGTCTTGGCTATCACCAACATGCACCAGAGTACAGGAAATCACAAATACTAGATAGAAAATTGCCCCCCATTCAACTACGCCCACTTTTGGTGAAGGGTATGACTTTCCGAAATTTTCCCTTATTTTGAGTTAAAAATCTGGGAAATATCCCTTTTTTTCAAACCTCAAAGTTGACAGGTATGACTTACACTGATTCCATATTTGTTGTTTCACCCCCTCTCTATCTCTCTCTCTCTCTCAAACACACACACACACACACACACACACACACACACACACACACCCCCCTCAGGGTGATGCATGAAATACCCAAGAGAGCAGAATATCAGGTGGAAGAGGCAACTGGAGCCTAAAATGTACCAATTCAATCCGATTATAATGATCAGAGTCTGCAGGTGTAGGGTGTAGACTGTATCTTACAGTTTGATATTTAAGCCGAGTAAGAGATATCAATAATAATTAAGGAGCTGAACAACATTGGAGACTTAAGGAGACTGACAACATCACACCCACAACTGACATTTGCACAAGCATTGCTACAGAGGCATCTCTGGGGGTGACGTGTCACTTTCTCGGGCGGGATTGGGAAATGGAGTCCTACAGCCTGACAACACTGACCCTTGAAGAGACACACACAATGGAAAATATTGCACTGTGGATTGAGGACTGTATTGCCAAATTTGATATTTCAACAGAGAAAATCAAAGCTGTTGTTCACGACAACGGAACTAATGTTGTAGCAGCAGTGAAAATTTTAGCACAAAAGCACGGATCGGCATCAGTTCGATGTGCAGGTCACACCTTAAATGTGGTGCTGCAAAATGCTCTGAAGAGCAACCAAGCTATCTCCAAGTGTGTGACTGCTGCAAGATGGCTGGTCGAACATTTTAAGAAGAGAGAACTAGCATGCACCAAGGTAAAAAATAAAATTGTGTTCGGGACATATGACACATAGGTCTAGTCAATCTCGGACTTTAGAAAATATAACATTTGTGTGTTGATGCAGTTTCATGAGAAAAGAACCTGAATGCAAAAGCAAAGACACTCGTGTAGAATGTAGATCATGATCACCGAAAACTTCTGTGAGACTGAGCGAATATAAAGGACAATGTGTTGGTAAAACAGGACTTAACAGTTGGTGTGAGGTTCAAGATATGGTTCATGAAAAAGTAATGTGATGAGAGAGAGAGAGAGAGAGAGAGAGAGAGAGAGAGAGAGAGAGAGCAGTGAGGTGTCAGTGAGATTTGCATGAACAGGACGGAATCGTTTCATTTCTCCCAGAATAGAGCAGAAACTTCACCAGATGTTCAACTTCCTTCAGTCAAACTCACTGAAGCACAAAACACAGCACTGAATCTACAGCTAATCACACTCTCTCATCACACTGATCATCACTATTAACTCCAATAAAAGAACAGACAACGTCCAAAATTCAGCTTTATTTCAGCACAAACTACAGGAAGAGCAACAGGACAGTGAAGAGAGGAAAGACAGAAATGTCAGCATTGTGTAGAATTGAAACTCTATTGTAGATGGATCATAAGCAGCTCCATGTTAAACTCTATCTTGGATCCACTAGCCTTCACACTGACTCTTTCTGAACGTGACTGGATGATTGACGTTGTTATGGGAGACCGTACAGCGGAACTCCTCCCCCTTTTCCCAGAGGTCTTTGCTGAGGGTCAGGGTGCTGCTGCGGCTGTAACGGCCGTTCTTCTCTACTTCTGCGCTGCTCAGAACCCCGTTCTTCACCTCTGAGCCGTCCACTGTCCAGCTCACCAGCGCCCCCTGTGGAGAGTAGCCAGACAGCAGGCAGAGCAGCGAGGCCGATCCCTCAGACAGCTGCAGAGGGGACGGAGGGAGCAGAGACACGGAGGGAGACACTGTGGAACCCGCTGGAGAGGAGAAACACACAAACACATCATAGACACCTCATTCACACACAATTAGAAATGAGGATGAAATATTTCTGCAACTTTGTGGAACTGACTGATCTTACAGAGGAATTAAGTCGAATAAAGTCTGACTTCATGACTGAGTTTCATTCACTACTTTATTATGTGACATCAGTTTCAGTGCAGCAACAAAACAAACATGTTCCACTCTGTAATTTATCTGGGAAAATAATTTTTTACAAGTTTTTTTTACTTTATAGTTCAAACCTTCAGCACATTTAACTGCAGCAAATACAAATGTAGCTGATGACAGAAATATTCATCGTTTAACACAAACACACACAGCAGCTTTCATCTGGATTTTACATCAGCACACAGTCACTATATTTATTAAATGTTTATTATAGAGTAACTGCAGAGTTATTGCATGTTGAAGTTATAGCAAGTGTGTAATTATTACATATTTAACATCAATAATTGTGTATTTATTGAATGTTTAAGAACATTGATATGGGATCTGTTCTGATACTGAAATGTATTCCTCATCAGAGCAAAATAACACACAATAAAATCAATTACACAATTATAAACATAAATAATCTGTTCAGGTTAAGTTTATTACTGTAATAAGTAATGAACAAAATTAATTTTGCATTAAAAGAAGAAAACACACTTCCTGTTCACGATGAGTTTGGAGCCTCCACCAAAAGTCCACCACAGTGATACATTCTAATGAAACCGTCGTACAAAAACCTCCGTCACACTGCAGTACACACACACACACACACACACACACACACACACACACACACACACACACACTTTGCATTACCAGTCCATGCTTCAGTGCTCTGCGAGTGTTTATAGCCCTGTGACTTTAACACTTCATGACTGAGAGCTGCTGCTCAGCAACTTCACCCACAGCAACCATGACTTTGATCAGCGTCTTCATCTGCACACTGGCCCTCTGGACTCAAGGTGAGAGTTTAACATCAACTCACAGCCTCACACACTTCATTTCATACGAATTCTACACCACTTTAGAGCTTACAAACACAATCTATGTTTCTCTTCAGGATCCAGAGGTCAGGTGACTGTGACTCAGACTCCTTCAGTGCAAACTGTTGCTTCAGGAAACACAGTCACCATCAACTGTAGAACCAGTAGCAGAGTTTAACACAATGGTGACTATCTCGCCTGGTTCCTGCAGAAACCTGGAGAAGCTCCTAAACCCCTGATCTATCGTGCTACTAGCTTACAGTCAGGGACTCCAGCTCGTTTCAGCGGCAGTGGATCGAATACTGACTTCACTCTGACCATCAGTGGAGTCCAGACTGAAGATGCAGGAGATTACTACTGTCAGAGTTATCATAGTGGCTATGTGTTCACACAGTGTTAGAGCGTCGTACAAAAACCTGGGTCAGTGAGAGTGCACAGAGAAGCACTGCTGCAGCTGGGAGCGACTGCAGGTGCTGAGGGGGAGGATGTGATACAGCACAATGACACACACTGTGGACGAGAGAAAACACACCACACTAACTCACTAATACACACACATCTGTGAGAGGAGTCCACCTTTCTCAGCTGTGGACAGACAAACAAAGTCCTGATCATTCTGATTCACTGCTTACTAATTATCTTTATCCCATTTTACACTTAAGCATTTATTATAGTTATAATTTATTGTATATATGATTTCCCAAAACATTTATTTATTATTTATTTCAAACACGATTATATAATTGATATTTATTATCACAACTTTAATATTCATGAAATTGAGCCATATTATCGACCTGAAACTGACATTTAAACATAAATTATATGTTTTTTCTCATCATAATGCATCACAGTTGAAGTGTATTTCAGAATCCAGTAATGAAACACAAAGAAAGACAGGGAGCGACCTGAGAAAACAGAGAGAGCAGAAAAGTGCAGTGAGCAAGAGAAGGTTAAATCAGTGGAGTGAGGAGAGGAGGAGTGGAGCTGTAGAAAGCAGGAGAAGGAAAGAGGAATAACATCTCAGGATGATGGTGAGCGCATGGAATGTCCAAAACATCCTACAGAGGAGGGTCAAGGGCTGTGATCAATCTAAACCTTGAACTAGTTTTAATAATTTCCGAGTCTGTGTCTTGTATTCTTCTCAAAGGAAAATGCTGGATTGTATCAAATATTTTGAAGATATTCTAACTACGGTGACTAAAAATGTTTGATGTATATTTTTGCATCGAGGCTTCGTTTATTTCCTATCAGCTCACTGTGTTTTGCACGGATGATTATTACTGTGGCACAACGAGCTGCTGTGGATACGTGACGTGAAGGAGACGTCAGATGTGATTTGATGGCACGGTTTGAAAATGGAGGATGAGGGAGAAAACAGCAAGGGGTGAGGAGAAGAGTATGGGCAGAGAAAACAACAGAAAATGTCAATGTTTGGGATCATTTCAAGATAAAACAGAGCAACAAGTGTGTGGAGTGTATCTATTGCAAAGCCAAACTAGCCAACCACAACAGCACATCGTCAATGCTACTGCACCTCCACACAAAGCATTCAGTCTGTGCATCCAGTCCACAGAGCAGATCCAAGACAAGCTAACGCAAATCATTATGATGTTCAGTAATTATGGATATGTGCAATGGCTAGTTAAGCAATATTGTGACTTGTTGTTGCGTTCACACAAAGAGATGTAATTAATTAATTATTCTCAGTAGAATAAGGGAAATCCCTTCCCTTATTCTCGTACTAAGTCAAATTTTAATGATAAAACAGACTCAAAACGAGATGCATCATCGCCTTCGGCGGACCACCAAGAAACACCGGCTCAAGCAGCCGCAGTTGCTGGAGAGTGAGCTTGGTTTGCTTATGCTATGGTCGCTATTGTTTGGTTTGATAGAATTAGTACGGTCAATAAGCTCAACCATTCTTTTTGGTCAGTGTAGGCTTTCTTGATTTGCCATATTTAGATCGCCATTCTTTACAAGAATGGACTTTCAGGAAAACATGTTTGAGGAACTAAAACTGTGCTAAACAAGTGGAGTGGGCAGTAGTGCTGTCCAAACTTAAACATGCATGTCAAACGTTTGCTTCTGACACAATCCATGGTTATATGGAGCACTAACGCCTGAGTGTAAAGCAGCCCAACAGCCCGCTGGCAAAATATGTTCTTAACGTGCCAGCTAGGAGCCTTATTTCCTTGAGGATTTTCCCCAAAAAATGATTTTTACAAGAGAAAACGCTCAGAGATCAGATTCATGTCGTTGGCTGCTGCTGCTGCTGTGCTGTATCCAGGGCCGCTGACAGCTTTGGCTGGACCCGGGACAAAATGCTCTGAATGGGCCCCCCCAACAACCCCCCCACCCCCCGGGCCAACCCACACACCCACCCACCTCTCTTATTCCAGTCTCTACTCACTCCAACCCTTAAATGACAGGTATTCAAAAAGGTATTCAAAAAGGTATTCCTAAACTCGTGGATAGTCTACTATAATCACGCGATTGGGGTGCTCTTGAAGGAGCAGCGATGGACGGGGGATTTCGGGCAGGGCTGGGGGCGAACATAGTATACTGTGCGTGCGTACTGTCCAGTGTGAAAAGCAGAGAAGAACACACCGCTCGAGAAACGGCGGGATATGATTGCGGGCTAATGTGAATATTCTTAGCTTCAATCAGATATATGAAACACAATGTTATTAAGCCGTTGTGGTTATGAAATGATTCAATGCCCTGTGCGTTTGATATGGTGTTCAGTGTGACTTGCTCTCCCTTCGTTTGTAACATGAATTGCGTGCCGTGCGTGCCTTGGTTGGGGTTACTTTACGGGGCTGGAAAAAGTTGGCTGTGTCTTACCTGGCTCAGCTGCCCCACTGCCTTTGCTAGTACCTGCTGCATCATCCCAATCTTTTTTAAAATATTTATGCAGTGAGCCCCTGAGTCTCTTGGTTTCTCCCTCTCTTTTTCTCTTTACTTTTCTTTTCTGTGCTCCTGACTTGTGCATGTTGGCAAATGGCACGCACGCTGATTGTCGAAGCGCTATGATCGAATGATGTCGTTTTTTTCCCCTTAATCAAAGAGTCAGACCAAACCATTTTTGCATTAGGGGTGGTAGGGGGTTCTTGACGCCTTTTTCAAAGACAATAAAGGCAAAAGATCTAGAAATCATTTATTGAATGCAAATATAGCACATTTCTCCCCCAAATCAACACATTTTGAAATTAACTAAAATAATTTAATCGCAACTTCATGAGAGCCCAGTTCTGGGCCCTCCCCATTCCTGGGCCCGGGACAACATACTCGTTTGTCCCCCCCTGTCGGCGGGCCTGGCTGTATCTATATAAAATTGATCACAATAAATCAGAGAGACTTCTGCCGTGCATTCAGTACTTTCTTGACAGAAAGCCTGTTCTAAAATTTCTTTTCTAGATTCAATAAATGAAGCAACTCCTGATGATGACTTCGCGGGACTGCTTACCAGAGAGAAAAAGCTGTTGGAAAATGAAAAATATGAGTTGTTGACCAAAGACTACACCCCATCAGAAAAATTTGTTTTCCTTAAGACAAAAGTCTATGGTAAAAACAGGTGCTTTCAAATGTCCTGGCTCTAAGATTACAAGTGGCTTGTGTACAGTCCTTCAAAAGAGGGGGTCTGTGTAGAGTATGTCTAGCGTTCCCACCAACCTCCAACACTGTGAACACTGGGGCGCTTATCAGTTTTGTGATGACCAAATTTCATAAGGCAAACGAGATATCAAGGGAGCATGAAAAAACAATATATCATAATGACGCTTTGCTTCACACCGCAAACTTTATCAAGAGAATGCGCAATACAGAAAAAGCAATATCTTCTGTTCTACAATCGTCAAGAGTCGCACAAATAGATTACAACCGCAAGGTTCTGAGGAGCATTATATCCTGTTTAATATTTTGTGGGAAGCAACATATTGCTCTTTGTGGGCATAACAAGTCTAAAATTATAGGGAACAACAATCAAGGAAATTTCCTTGCGCTTCTAAACTTCTGTGCAGAAGCTGGGGATGAAGTTATTGTGAAACACTTAAGCAGCTGCACACGCAGCACCACCTATACATCGTCAACTATTCAGAATGATTTAATTAATATCATAATGGAGTACTTGAGAAACCAGATAACTAGCGAAATTCCCGAGAATGCACCTTTTTTCGCGATCCTTGCCGATGAAGTTACTGACGTTTCAAATACTGTGCAACTTTGTATATTGATTTATTTCGTAGATGAAACTTGTAAGATACATGAAGAGTTTCTCGGATATCTATCATTAGAAAGAACCACTGGAAAAGCTGTAGCAAATTCAATCCTTGAGGCATTGCAGAACAGGTCATTAGACGTAACCAACTGCAGAGGTCAGGGTTATGATGGATCATCCAGCATGTCTTCAGCTGTAAGGGGTACTCAAGCATTCATCAAGGGAAAGTGTCCCAAAGCAATCTATACGCACTGTAACGCACATTGCTTAAATCTTGCAATTGTTCACTCTTGCAACATCCCTATGATTAAGAACATGATGGGAACTCTAAATGAAATCTGGTGTTTTTTCAAGTTTTCTCCCAAACGAAATGAGTTGTTGGAGGCAGTGATCAACAACATATGCCCTGACTCGCGAAGAACCATGTTAATTAGTCTCTGCCAGACTCGTTGGGTTGAAAGGCATGAGGCATTTGAGGTATTCTACAGCCTCTTTAAGGCAATTGTGAAGACAACGGAGGTTATGACCAATGAGCAGGTCTACCTCGAGGAGTACAGATCCTGGAAATGGGACCAGGAAACACGCACGAAGGCTAACGGCTTTCTGACAGCCATCACAAACTTTCAGTTCATAGTTGCCCTGATAACAGTAATGAAGTATTTGTCCGTGCTTAAACCACTCAGCATGCAACTGCAGAAAAGAGACAGTGGCATTTACAAGGCCTACACACAAGTCGGTGCTGTTAAATCAGATCTGAGAGCTTTCAGAGATCGGACCGAGGCCAGTTTCAGACGGTGGTACGAGACAAGCGTTGAACTGGCGAAAGATGTGGATGTTGTGCCAACAATGCCAAGAATCGCCAACATACAGCGTCATCGTGATAACGGCCCTGCCACAACACCTTTTCAGTACTTTCAGTGTTCACTGTGCATACCTCTTATGGATCACCTGATAACCCAGAAGGACAACTACTTCAGTGAAGACCAGATGAATGGCTCCAAACTGATGTGTTTGATACCTCAAGTACTAATGAACTCACCTGACACCACGGTCGACGCGGCAGTGAAGTTCTATCAAGATGATCTAGTTTCGCCAAATGTGGTTGATGTGGAGCTTCTTTGTTGTTGTAATAAATGGTCACAAGTTGACAAATCAGCCCTTCCAACCAGCGCCTCAACCACTCTTAGTGACTGTGATCCAGTTTTCTACCCCAACATAAACATTCTCCTCCGCATCCTTTGTACTCTGCCGGTTACTTCGGCGGAGTGTGAAAGGTCCTTCAGTCCATTAAAACGCCTGAAGACGTACCTGCGAAGCACCATGACCACAGAGCGGCAGTTGGGACTGGCGATGATGAACATACACTATGGCAGAGCGATCGACATTGACAAGATCGTTGACATCTTTGCTATTTGTCATCCACAATGCCTTTTACTTAGAAACAATTTGTCCGATGAGCAGTAAGACAATGAGAATAGAGAGATCTGCATCGGTTGACTAGGGTAAGATCAGTGTTCTCCATGGGCGCTTTAGTGGTGCACTGCCACGTTATAATCCTGGCCCGCCACCCTTCCCGTGGCCAAAAAATAAAAAATAAATAAAAATAATAATAATAATAATAAAATAAAAAAAATAAAAAATACATTTAAAAAACTTTACTTCATCAGTATACACCAAATAAATCGTAAAGTATTCGCTTTATTATAAGTTTGTAACTATTTAACATGCAGAAGACCATTAAACGAGTGCATACGGGGGTACATGAAGTGGCCACACGTTTGCAAGAGGAAAACATCCAGCTGGCTGCATACAGATTGTGACACAGAGCTCTGCAGATTGAGGTCTATCTCTGCGTTACACTACACCGCACCGCATTATACTGTACTGACACATAGTAATGTTGGAAGCTACAAGCTGCAGCTAAATAACTTTGCGGGTGTTTGTTGCGTTATTGTGCAACGGTTACGCTTATCTATCGTCTTTTCTGACCATACACAGTTACAGTAATCATATAACAGTGCGCACACACACACATACACACACACATTAGTTAGGTTCAGGTCTTTTATTTTACGTATCTGTGATTGTGTAGGCGAGAGCTGCATTTTGTGTGCTACAAAAAAAAGTATGCATTTATTGTAATTGAGTATTTTGTTTATGAATTATAGAGATTATTGGCCTGCACTTAGACCTGACATTGTTCTGTAAATGTATGGTTTATGTGATGTTGGTAATATACAGTAAAGTAATTGGTATCTTCCAGTGGGTGGGGACAGGCCACTATATCCAGCCCTCTGAAGGGAGGTGGATTAGTGGGTCATGGGCTCTGTCTGTTATGTAATAGTCCTGTAATGTGCATCTAATCAGGCAGTGCAAAGATAGTGCAATACAGTATTCCGTTTAGTAGACAAAGTATTTTTGTTGCAATAATTACTTGAACTTTTCTTTTATTATTAAAATTTATTTTGTGTTAAAATTCTGCTGCTACTTTGGGAAATCGGACCCAATAAAACATCTTGTATTAAAAGGTCTATGTTTGGCTGTTGTCCATCAGATGATATGTACAGTAAGAATGTGTTAATTTTTTGTAAAATGATTTTAATAATGATTTCGCATTTCCTATCCATTTATTGGCCAGTTTCACGTTCAAAAAAGCCCACAGTCTGTCAGCTTGGTAAGATGTCGAGCTGCTATCCATACACTGCCAGATAAAGCTGATTTGGCCTAATCATTATCCGACATCTCAACAGCTTGCAACATGAGATGAAAGAATGATGCACAAACCTGCGTGTATGTACTCAGGCTGCCAGTCAGTGTGTAACTCCTCCTTTGAAAAATCCTAGCTACGCCCTGTTCAGTCACTCACTAAATTTTTTTAACCATCGTAGCGTTGCTCATTTTCATCTGCTTCTGACAAGTAATGATGCACAAACTCTGTCTCATGCTTTCATTATATCTCATTTAGATTACTGTAATTCCCATTTCAAAGGCCTTCCTGCAAAGTTTTGCCAAAAGCTTCACTATATTCAGAACTCTGCAGCTACATTTCTAACTCACACTACAAAATTGTTTTTTTATTAAATTTAAAAAAAAACTGCAGTGAGAAAAAACAAAACAGTTAAAACTGACAGAGAGCTAATAGACATAATTGCATGAATGCCATACATGGATCCCATCTCCAGTGTGTGTCGTATATAATATACATACGTACATAGATACTTCACAGACAGTTTTTTTTTTGCTTCAATTTATTACATTTTCAATAGTTAACCCATGTACAGATACATGCCAAAAAAAAAGATCAACAAAAGAAAAGCCGGGGGGGGGGAGACGTGGAGAGCTACTGATCTAAGGTGGTTGCATCAAATTCACTTGTAAAATATTATAAAAAGTCGCACCAAGTTTTTTTGAACCTTTCTACAGACCCCTGAATTGTGCATCTGATTTTTTCTAGCTTAAGAAACGCCATCACCTCACAGACCCAACGTGAATGGGATGGAGGTGTGGCCGATTTCCAACCAGAAAGGATAAGTCGGAGGGCTAGTAATGTTGAGAATGCTATGAAGTCTGAATGATGTTTTGATAGCCCGCTGTTGCTAGGGGTAACCCCAAATACTGAGATAACTGGATCTGGCTCGATTCTTTTTTTTTTTTACAAATATTAGAGAATGTATTGAAAATCTCTGACCAGAATGTGTGTAGTTTTGAGCATGTCCAAAACATGTGTCCCAGAGTGCCAGGGGCCTGATGGCATCTGATGCAGTTTGGACCTGAGCCGGGGTATATCAGAGCCAGTCTGACTCCACAGAGGTGCAGGCGGTTGAGTATCTTAAATTGAACCAATCCGTGCCTAACACAAATTGAGGATGTACCATATGTCCTCTTTTGATAGCTCTTTGCCAGGTTTCCTCAGAAAGCTCCATGCTCAAGTCTTCGCCCCACCGTTCTTTCAGGTGGTGGAGAGAGTTACCTTCCATGTCCTGTAAAATACTATATAACTGAGACACACAGCCTGGTATATGGGGCTTAAGCTTCAGACATTCATCAAGTGGGCAGGCTGGAGGTTTGTGCGGGAATGATGGAAAATATGTACGAGTGAAATTGCGTATTTGAAGGTACCTGAAGAAGTGGGACTTTGGTAGGTTGTATTCTTTCACAAACTGGTCAAAAGAGCCAAACAGTCCATTAATGAATAAGTCCCCTACACAATGAAGTCCCTTCCCAAACCAGGTCTGAAAAGCTGCATCTAACAAAGAAGGTCTAAAAAGGGGATTGGCGGTAAAAGGCATTGACACCAAAGCTTGCATAAGGCCAAAGTGTTTACGAAATTGGGTCCATATACATAGAGTGCCTCTCACAATTGGATTGTCTGTATGAGCCCCCACCGCTAATGGTAATGAGACACACAACATACATGCTAAGGAAACTGGTGAACATGCCTGTTGTTCCATGAGAGACCAGTTTGGATGTTCCACTTTCACAAATGTATTGTACCAGACAGTCACTTTATGAATATTGGCTGCCCAATAATAATATAAAAAGTTTGGCACTGCTAGACCGCCATTTGTTTTGCGTTTCTCCAGGACAGATTTACATACACGTGGTATAGTCTTATTCCAAATGAATGTGCTAATGTATTTATCTAATTCTTTAAAATATGATTTCGGCAAGAAAATGGGAACTGTCTGGAATAAGTATAGAAAGTTTGGTAGAATAACCATCTTAACTGAGTTAATGCGACCGTCCAGAGATAATGGAAGCGTTGACCAGCGGTTGGTATCCTTCCTAGCTTGATCTATAAGTGGTCTAAAGTTAAGTTTGAGAAGGTCTTTATAGTGGCGTGTCACCTTGACTCCTAAATATGTTAGGGGGCCAGTTGTAACTCTGAATTCGCATGAATCAAAGGACATCGTCAATGCTTTTCTATTAATGGAGAATAATACAGTCTTTGTTAAATTGATTTTATAATCTGAGGCGAAACTAAATTGTGAGATTGTGTCCAGGCACTTTGGAATAGAATTTTCAGGGTCTGATATAAATAGCAAAAGGTCATTCGCATATAACGAGACTTTATGGACTTGCCCCCCCCCCCCATTAATTCCCAATATTTCATTGTTTTGTCGCAGAGCTATAGCCAATGGCGAGATTAAATAGAAGAGGGGACAGCGGACAACCTTGCCTCGTTCCCCTATGGAGGATGAAATACTCAGAATCGATATTATTGGTCCTAACTGATGCCTGTGGCATAGAGTACAGTGTTTGAATCCAAGACGTAAAAATCGGGCCAAATCCAAATTCGCTTAATGATTTAAAAAGGTGTCCATATTCAATTCGGTCAAAAGCTTTATGTGCGTCCAGTGAAATCACTATCTCTGGAAGTTGGGTCGAGTGTTCAGAATATACTATATTAAAGAGGCGGCGCAGGTTATGATATAACTGCCTGCCCTTTATGAAGCCTGTTTGGTCAGGGTGCACAATAGTTGGTAAAACAGATTCTAATCGTAGGGCAAGGATTTTTATAAGTATTTTGTAATCACATGTAAGTAGGCTGATTGGTCAATATGATTCGCACTTGATTGGGTCTTTATCTTTTTTTGGTAGAACAGAAATTGAAGCCTTGGTCATAGATGTAGGGAGCTTTTTTTGTTTAAGCGATTCTGTGTAGACAGAGCGTAGGAGTGGTGTCAATTTACTGGCAAAAGTCTTATAAAATTCAATGGGGTAACCATCTGGGCCTGGTGCTTTTCTATTATTCATTAGTTTAATTGCTTGGCCAATTTCAGCATCAGATATTGGCTCTTCTAGGCTGGACTTATCTTCATCACTTGGCAAGTCCAGATTTTCTACAAAATTGTTTGCATGACAACTCTCTGAACTATATAGGGAGAAGTAAAAATGTTTAAACTGATCATTGATGTCTTTCGGGTCTGATTTGATGGTGCCATCAGTGGCTTGTATTTCTGTAATATAATTGACGGCCGAAAATTGATGTAACTGATGAGAAAGCAGCCTACTCGCACGCTCTCCATGTTCGTAATGGCTCTGTCTTGATTTTAAAAATTTCTCTTCAGCCTGTTTAGAAGGAAGAAGATCGAACTCTGTCTGCAATGCAATCCTTTTCTTGCGGAGGTCTGTCGATGGAGAATCAGAGAGTTGCTGATCAACATCATGAATAAGCGTGGTTAATCCTGTGAAATGTTTCGACCTGCTTTTGTTCAGTCGAGATGTGTATTCTATTATCTGACCCCTCGAGTATACTTTTAGTGTTTCCCATAAGGTAAATATATTGGTGTCTGGCAACTGGTTAGTTTCAAGAAAAAAGTCAATCTGAGCCGAAACGAAGTCTACAAAATCCTTTTCTGCTAAAAGTGTAGGGTTGAGACGCCAATTGCGCCTTGTGGCTACATTATTCGGGAGCCAAAGCTCCATGATGACTGGTGAGTGGTCAGAAATGACTATACTATCATATCTACACAATTTAATAAATGAAAGCATTTTTTTGTCTACAAGGGAAAACTCAATCCTTGAATACGTCTGATGTGCAGTAGAAAAAAAAAGGAAAACTCCTTCACTGTTGGATTCTTAAATCTCCAAAGATCTACCACACCACTGGACTGACAAAACGTCTTAATAATATGAGCAGGTTTGGAGAGAGGGCCTGCTGGGATTTTAGAGCGGTCAAGAGAGGGTTGCAGGACAGTATTGAAATCTCCTCCCAATATCAAGTGGTGTGTGCCTGACTCTGGGATGCAACTAAACAGTTGCTTATAGAAATCAGGCCTGTCCCAATTAGGGGCATAGATATTGACTAAAACCACTGGATAATTGTACAGCCTGCCCTGAACGATCACAAAGCGCCCATTTATATCAGCCACTTCTTTTGAAGATACAAACTGCACATTTTTCCCTATCAAGAGAGCTGTCCCTCGACACTTGGAGTTAAATTTGGAATGAAAGACTTGTGATACACAACCTCTTTGTAATCTGGAAATATCTGACATGCGTAGATGTGTTTCCTGTAGGAATATTACCTCTGCCTTAAGTTTCATCAGGTGGGAAAATACTTTGCTTCGCTTTACGGGATGATTGAGTCCCCTCACATTCCAGCTTACAAATTTTGTTGATGTTCTACTCAACCCATCTAGGAAGGCCATGTGAAAAGGGGACTGACTGACGTCCAGAAAGATTCACCTGGCAATAGAGCCACATCTCGAGCCCTGGGGAGAAGGGGGGGGGGGGGGGGGGGGGGGGGAAACGACAAAGAGCACAGCGAGAGAAAAAAACAAAACAAAAACACAAAACACATAAAGAACCCCGAATGTGACATGTAACCCCAATTGCTGGCGTCTCCCCAACTGAGAGGCTGCACCCTCCCTCCCTCCTAAGCCATTATGAAGAAACCTGTTCAACATCTTACCTATCAGGGCTGAGGCCCCATAACAACCTTATGTACCAACAATTTAGCTTAACAGCTGGAACATTTCAAGTCAAGGAGACCTGTGCAGTGTGCGCGCATTAGTGTCTGTGTTCATATCTATGAATATATATGTGTGTGTGTATGGGTGTGTGTGTGTATGTGCGTGCCCATATGTCTGTGAAGTCGATGATGTATGAATGTGCCGGAGTCTGTGCAACTGAAACAAAATAAAAATTGTGTCTAGGTATTACAGTATGAAAGCTCACAAACTAGCCACTTATTAGCAGGTTGACCCCATGTCATATTACCCCGTAAAACAATATTGTAAAGAATATTACCCATCCCTGGTGATCCCAAACAATCATTAATCAAGAAAACGATATCAGCAACTGTATTTATGAACCAATTCAGTGTCACTGTTATCAGCCTTGGCATTCATAAGGGGTAAAGCAAACTGTACTGTATGACATTACATCCATATATATACCAGTTGGGGTCAATTATGTGAGATTAAAAAAAAAACAAAACCCTAGATAACAGCAACCATGTTTACTGAAAAAGTTAAATGTCTCTACTATCAGCATCAGGGGCTTATATAAGAAGAAATAAAACATGGCACTGTTTGTGCATTACCATCCACAACTTCACAAATAAAGTACTCTTTACTTCACAACCAGACCTTCACTTACTGTCCAATTAAAACGACACTGTAAAGAAAATTATCTTAATAAATAGTTTGATGGCAGAAGAGGAATCGATAACAACAACAACGTTTCCTAAATAATTTCAATGTGTTTCCTGTCAGCCATACCTGCTTTTTACCTTAGATCGCCATGGCAATCTCAGCATAGAGTGGCGAAAGCGTCTGATTTCTGTAGAAATGATGTGCCCGTTGAGAGTTCTTTTACAAACGCTTCAGCTTTGACTGGATCCGTGAAGCTTCTCTGCACTCCATCCCGCGTTGTAATCCTCAGCTTAGCTGGGTACCACATCCCGTATTTTACACCCTCACAAACATTGCAGAAGTTGTCTCACCTGCTTGAATGCAGCCCGCTGCCGTGCCACTGACTGCGTATAATCAGGAAAAATCCGAATCCTGTCACCGTGTTCGGAGATGAGATTTTGTGCCGCAAGTGATTTACACAGGATCGCTTCTTTTTCCTGGTAATAGTGACACTTGACCACAAAGGCTCTTGGTTGCTGCCCTTCATCCGGAGCTTGTTGGAGGGTGTGGTGTACTCTGTCTAAGATGGGCGGTTTATCCAGCTTCAGTGCTTTCTGTAGTATTCCAGCGACAAATGTAATTGGGCGGGTGCCCTCTTCACGTCTTTCTTTGATACCGAAAATGCGTAAATTGCATCTCCGTGACCTTGCCTCTAAGTCCTTGTTTTTTGCCGTGAGACTCACCATTTCGTTCCTCAGCTGGGACACCTGTTGCTCCAGTTCAGTGATGGTGTCAGAGTGATTGCTGGCCGCAACTTCCAAGCTAGCGGTGCGCTGTTCCAGAGCATTAGCCCTAGCGTTAGCACGCTCAATGGCCGTTTTCATTTCGTCTTTAGCAATGCTTATTTGCTTGCATATTTCAGCGATCTGATTCTCAGCTTTCTCGTCTATTTTTGCCAGTAGTTCAGCCTTCAAAGACGTAATAGCGTCGAGTATAGCTGATTGACCAGGGTCCGTGCTCCCTGCATGCTCTGGGGCCTTAGCGCCGCTTCTCAGACCTGGCACCTTGTTTCGTTGACAAGTCGTAACAAAATTGAATAAAAACTCACGTTTTCACCGTCTTTCGATCTACATTCTGCTTATTCAACACTCAATCTGTCATAAACATGTGTGGGTTGGGCTCCTTAACATAAATAAAGGTTAATATGGGGGAGCTCAGAGACATGCATTTATATCTCTCCGAGGCCCAACCGGAAATGGCTTCTAACTCATACTAAACGCTCCGCTCACATCACCCCATTCTCTCTCAGCTACACTGGCTACCGGTTCTGTCCCATATCAAATTTAAAATCTTGCTTATCTCTTTCAAAGCCCTGCATAATCTTGCTCCTATATACCTTAGGGAACTACTGACCCCCTACACTCCCTCTCGCTCACTAAGGTCTTCTAGCAACAACCTACTTTCTGTCCCACACACCAGACTTTCCACCATGGGGGGCAGGTCCTTCAGTGCCACGACCCCCAAACTCTGGAACGCTCTTCCTCTATCTCTCCATGATTCCTCTTCTTTCTCTACTTTCAAATCTCAGTTGAAGACTTGTCTCTTCCATCAACAGTTCTCTTCATCTCTTACAGCTTTGTCTTTTTTTTCAGTGAAGCAACTTGGGATAGTGAAAGGCATTATTATTATTATTATTATTATTATTATTATTATTATTATTATATTGGTTAGAAATGTTGAACACACTTACTTAGTTAGCAACTTATATATCTTCGTCTCCTTACTGCTGAGGGTTTTATTTATTTCTCTTATAAAAATGTATCTTTGCAGCTGAAATGTTGAATGTTCTGTATATTAGATGAAGAAAAGCTGCATTTTAGTGTCTGAACATTCTTGTTGTAAGCTTCTGGAAAAAACTGTTTTAAACTCCTCAGGTTGGGAAAAATCATAAAGTGTTCATGTAGAAGGTGAATTACGTTTGGTTTGTACATTTAAGTCGTTATATCGTGGGCCAAGTGGACCAGCCCTGTTTGACACTGCAAATATGATATCTGATGAATTTGCACAAGTTTATCATGATGAAATGAAATTAATTCATCTGGAGACAAACTAATTAAAACTGTTGACCATGAACACTGTGTAAAAACATTTAAATGAGCTAGATATACATTTTCCAATTGAACAAATTATTTATATTTGGCAGACTGAAAAGTAGCATCATAGGAAGTCAGAAAAATGCAGTGTGGAAAGAAATCACTCCTGGGGTCAAGAGCATTTCCATCAACAATCAAAGTACAGCTGATGGTTCAATATTTAACTTCTACATCCATGAAACATAGAGCCGACATTTTATCCTCTATAAAAGTAGTCTAATATAATCGCTTATCTCAGAAATCTTTACATCGTGGTGATGAACAAATGGTCAGATCTCAAACTCGCCACCTAAAATTACATGGTTCTGCAGCCGTCTTTTAAAGAAAAGAAAACCCATTTTTAAAATAGAGTTATGAAGATAGATTATGATGTAAACTACAGATTCACGAGCTGATCTAGTTGTACTCTGTGATAATTACAGTTAGCATATATTTTTTGTTTATGACTTTTTCATCGTTGTATATAAATTGACAAAATTGTATTATTGTCTCTTATATTTTATTGTTTTCTGCTGTCATCAAGAAGACCACAGTGGAAATAAGTGTATTTTATACTTTGTGTTATCATCAGTGCTGTTCACACTGTACCTTTTACATGTGTGAATTTTACCATATAAATCCATACCATACCAGCAGCTCGGGTGTTTCTGGCAATATTTCCACCTTTTTCCATACAAGTGCATCCTCCTGTAATGTTCACATGAATCCTGTATAGTAAAGCAGTGTTTGTTTACCCTCTTTCTGCATTACTGTGGGGGTTGGACTGTCTACCACGGTAATTACGGTAGGCTAGCCTGGGGACGTCTTTAAGAGGAAGATTTTCATGAATGAGTCGAGAGCATGCTAAGCATGCTAACGATTAGCATAATGCATAGTTTCAGCCTCATTTTACAGGTAAAGAGTTCAGGTTTGTCCATAAATCAGGGTTGCAGCTCATTAACACACGATTTCAGATGTTTAATGAAAAAACTGACATTGTCACCTGAGCAGACCTTTTGCTTTGCCCCTTCAGTACTGAAGAGCGACACTCAGCCTTGCACCCAAATGACGTCACGCATCGCCCTTCCAACAGGCAACATGGCAGCCTACTGGTGGCATTAGAGCAGCGATACAAAAACGCTCACAACTTTCTCATAAATGGTCAAATATGCCTGAAACATTTCTTACAGGCTCTCAATGTTACACGCAACCAAAACATGCATGTATTTAGTTTACATTTTCTCTTCCTTTAAATATACAGAGCCTCATTTTAATGAAGTTTCAGTTTAATCAGAGCCAGGCATCAGTGGTGTTCAGCCTTCAGCTAGACAAACCGGCCTGGAGGCCCAGAGAGCCAGGAAACCCTGAGCTGAGAGACAGACAGAGAGAGAGAAAAAGTAAGTGTCCTCCGCTCCCTGTGCTGCCACACCATCAACCTGGATGCTTTGGGAGACAAAAGCAAATTAATAACCACTTGTCCCTCTCCATAAAAAAATCCCTGCACTCCTCACAACCCCTCTCACAACTTACAGATGTGTTGAGGCATTCTAACAGAGCCAGATGTGCTATTATTGACCTTTAATGACTGGCAAAGCTCTTGCTTAAATAGGTGGCTCAATATTCCTGTAAACCGTCAAACAGCAAATTGGTGAACCGAACCATTGCTTTTAATTATGGCACCAATAGCAAGTAGGCTATCTCAGAATGAAAGAGAAAATAATCTGATGCCAAAACAACTGTTCATCCTGTTCACTGCAAAAAATTGTGTTCGAGACATACGACACATACCGTAGGTGTCATCAATCTCGGACTTTAGAATATGTAAGATTTGTGTGTTGATGCAGTTGCATGAGAAAAGAACCTGAATGCAAAACCAAAGACACTCGTGTAGAATGTAGATCATGATCACCGAAAACTTCTGTGAGACTGAGCGAATATAAAGGACAATGTGTTGGTAAAACAGGACTTAACAGTTGGTGTGAGGTTCAAGATATGGTTCATGAAAAAGTCATTTGATCAGAGAGAGAGAGAGAGAGAGAGAGAGAGCAGTGAGGTGTCAGTGAGATTTGCATGAACAGGACGGAATCGTTTCATTTCTCCCAGAATAGAGCAGAAACTTCACCAGATGTTCAACTTCCTTCAGTCAAACTCACTGAAGCACAAAACACAGCACTGAATCTACAGCTAATCACACTCTCTCATCACACTGATCATCACTATTAACTCCAATAAAAGAACAGACAACGTCCAAAATTCAGCTTTATTTCAGCACAAACTACAGGAAGAGCAACAGGACAGTGAAGAGAGGAAAGACAGAAATGTCAGCATTGTGTAGAATTGAAACTCTATTGTAGATGGATCATAAGCAGCTCCATGTTAAACTCTATCTTGGATCCACTAGCCTTCACACTGACTCTTTCTGAACGTGACTGGATGATTGACGTTGTTATGGGAGACCGTGCAGCTGAACTCCTCCCCCTTTTCCCAGAGGTCTTTGCTGAGGGTCAGGGTGCTGCTGCGGCTGTAACGGCCGTTCTTCTCTACTTCTGCGCTGCTCAGAACCCCGTTCTTCACCTCTGAGCCGTCCACTGTCCAGCTCACCAGCGCCCCCTGTGGAGAGTAGCCAGACAGCAGGCAGAGCAGCGAGGCCGATCCCTCAGACAGCTGCAGAGGGGACGGAGGGAGCAGAGACACGGAGGGAGACACTGTGGAACCCGCTGGAGAGGAGAAACACACAAACACATCATAGACACCTCATTCACACACAATTAGAAATGAGGATGAAATATTTCTGCAACTTTGTGGAACTGACTGATCTTACAGAGGAATTAAGTCGAATAAAGTCTGACTTCATGACTGAGTTTCATTCACTACTTTATTATGTGACATCAGTTTCAGTGCAGCAACAAAACAAACATGTTCCACTCTGTAATTTATCTGGGAAAATAATTTTAGAACAAGTTTTATTACTTTATAGTTCAAACCTTCAGCACATTTAACTGCAGCAAATACAAATGTAGCTGATGACAGAAATATTCATCGTTTAACACAAACACACACAGCAGCTTTCATCTGGATTTTACATCAGCACACAGTCACTATATTTATTAAATGTTTATTATAGAGTAACTGCAGAGTTATTGCATATTGAATTTATAGCAAGAGTGTAATTATTACATATTTAACATCAATAATTGTGCATTTGTTGAATGTTTCAGAACATTGATATGGGATCTGTTCTGATACTGAATTATCCTCATCAGAGCATAATAACACACAATAAAATTATTACACAATTATAAACATAAATAATCTGTTCAGTTTAAGTTTACTTACACTGGAATTCATAAAGTCCAAAATTAATTTCCTGTTAAAAGAAGAAAACACACTTACTGTTTACGATGAGTTTGGAGCCTCCACCAAAAGTGTACCACAGTGATACATTCTAATGAAACCGTCGTACAAAAACCTCCGTCACACTGCAGTACACACACACACACACACACACACACACACACACACACACACACACACTTTGCATTATCAGTCCATGCTTCAGTGCTCTGCGAGTGTTTATAGCCCTGTGAATTTAACACTTCATGACTGAGAGCTGCTGCTCAGCAACTTCACCCACAGCAACCATGACTTTGATCAGCGTCTTCATCTGCACACTGGCCCTCTGGACTCAAGGTGAGAGTTTAACATCAACTCACAGCCTCACACACTTCATTTCATACGAATTCTACACCACTTTAGAGCTTACAAACACAATCTATGTTTCTCTTCAGGATCCAGAGGTCAGAAGACTGTGACTCAGACTCCTTCAGTGCAAACTGTTGCTCCAGGAAACACAGTCACCATCAACTGTAGAACCAGTAGCAGAGTGGATGTTGGTAACAGACTCGCCTGGTACCTGCAGAAACCTGGAGAAGCTCCTAAACTCCTGATCTACTATGCTACTAACTTACAGTCAGGGATTCCAGCTCGTTTCAGCGGCAGTGGATCGAATACTGACTTCACTCTGACCATCAGTGGAGTCCAGACTGAAGATGCAGGAGATTACTACTGTCAGAGTTTCCATTCTATCAGTAGTAGCTATGTGTTCACACAGTGTTAGAGCGTCGTACAAAAACCTGGGTCAGTGAGAGTGCACAGAGAAGCACTGCTGCAGCTGGGAGCGACTGCAGGTGCTGAGGGGGAGGATGTGATACAGCACAATGACACACACTGTGGACGAGAGAAAACACACCACACTAACTCACTAATACACACACATCTGTGAGAGGAGTCCACCTTTCATGAATCACCTGCTAAATGGGAAAAGTGCCTTTACCTTTAAGATTAACAAATAAAAGCAAACAAGTCACTTAAATTCGAAAATTATGCTTGAGACTTGCGCGACACTTGCGTGTGTTCAGCTCAGTAGAAGGTTGCAGACTGCCCGTGGAGACTTTTGGTTCTGCACATGCAAGTTCTACAGGTCTTGCGACAAATCAACAACACGTACACGACGTATGGGACCCGTATTCCTTTTGTCCACCTGAACCAAGTCAGCAGCGCGGCGAGTCGGAGCTTTTTGCGATGACAGTAAGACGCATGATTGCGGCACCGTCATTGTATGAGTGACGCGCCTCAGAAGTACTACACAAGTATTTCACACTTGTTATTTGTGCGCCACACAACACGGAAGTTCATCTCACTTTCTACCCCTATGTGTGGCGTGCACGCAGCGCACGTGACCTGCACACGACACGAGGGGCAAGACTCTGGGTATATATATTGGGGAGGAACCAAGGAACCGATCATGTAGTGTGTAGCATTGTAGAAGGGAAGAAGACCACCTCATTTACTGTTTTTATTTGAGTGGATGTTAATTTACCATTCAAACGTCAAACTGACAATTAGTTCAAGTGCCTTGTTTGTCTGTATGTTTCTCCTGAAATCAGGCAAATTGTATTTAGCTCTTCAGAACCTGGAAGTGGTTATTAACCTTGTGTGGTTATCTCTGGCCATGCCCCTGTGTGAAAGTTACGCAGTATCACTGTCCTGTCTGTGGTAATAATCAGAACTGGCTCTGTAATGATAATGTGCGCGTTCTTCTCTCCCTCTGTGGTCGGATGTGTTGAGCGATGTGAGCGTGGGCCTTGCGCAGCTACGCTGAGCCAAACGTAACCTATCGTAGGCTTCTAGGCTAATTACGCGCTTACACTGTAAATGCTTGACACGTATTGCAAATAAAATAAGAGTGTTTTCCTGGCCAACGGTAAGGGTAGGGTTGACAGGTAGCCTATGAGGGGCCTAGCCCCTGGGCCACGGGTGTTGATAAAGCGCCCCTGCGGACATGGAGGAGACCGAGGAACCTGTGGTGGACGACCCTGCAGAAAACGCAATTTCTTCCAGTAATGAAGTGCACCCCTGGCCCTACATACGTGATCACTTCAGCTTCATAGAGAAAAGGGGTGACAGTTTCATTATGCAATGCAGATTGTGTGCCCAAGAGGACAACCATTGCGGCATACAAAAATTCTACGTCTAATCTGCACAAGCATGTTGAGGTAAGTATTGTCATTGGCATCATAATCACGGGCGCAGATAGAGGGTGGGACGGGTGGGATTCGTCCCACCCAGATTGAAATTCACCTCGTTCGGTCCCCCCCACTTATAGGGAGGAAAAAACGTCTATGCTGTCTTTCTTTAGGCAAACCTCACGGAAAAATCAAAAGACTAATTACCATTCGGTTTATTGAGGTGCACAGCAGTGTATACATAGTTGCAACAACTCACATAAAACAAAACAAAGACTGATATTCGGTTGGTTGAGCTGCGCAGACTGCACAGGTTTCGAGCTCGAGCTTGGTTGCTATGGTTACCCACAACAAGTTTGACAGGCATATCGGGGTTGGGGTTGGTTTGCTGGCAGCTTTGTCCCCCCCAGTTTTTTGTCCCCCCCAGTTTTTTGTCCCCCCCAGTTCAAAAAACGTATCTGCGCCCCTGATCATAATGTTTCCTTTCCATAGTAAAACCGACAATAGGCTGGTTATATTCCAAAAATAGTGGATGGCATTGCTAATGTTGAAGTAGCAACCTGTTGGTACTGTAACATAACGGTAACTAGTCTGTTATTCGGTTGGCTAATCATGCAAGCAAGTTAGCTCGCCAACCTGACGTGATCAGTCCTCCTACCATTCTACATCCAACAGGCCAGAAAGGAATACTAAGCAAAACAAATAATGTTTGAATTGAATTGTTCAATAACACACAGTGCACACAGGCAAGCTACGAGATTTCGGTGCAACATTTCACTTTCATATTTCGTGTACAATGCTTTGTGTGTGGTCAGGGCGATGTAAATGACATGACTGTGTGTATTGACCTTTTTTGTTTGTCTCAGTTTTAATGCAGCATTATCCTAAGCATTCAATTTGATACACTTCCTTTAAATAAAACATCTGGGTTGAGCTGTACATATATCCTTGTTTCCTCTTCTTTTTCATTTTTGCACAACACAATGGAGGCAGAAAACACCCATTGTTAAAAGTAACATTTTACTTTTACTCAAAGTACATTTTAAATGATCTACTTTTTACTTTTACTTGAGTAGATTTTTTGTCTGGTAACTTTACTTGTACTTAAGTAAAATTTCATCAGAGTAACAGTACTTGTACTTGAGTATAATATTTTAGTACTCTTTCCACCTCTGAACATGATACAGCATGATGGCTTTCCAACTCACGCTTTTGGTCAGATTCTTGATTTGATGTCTTCTACTGTTTTGAGTGATATCTTCATCTCTCGTTCAGTTTTTGGTACACTGTAAAAAAAATTATGTTGTTTTTATAGAAAAAAACTGGCAGCTGTGGTTGCCAAAATAATAATGTAAAAAATACAGCAGAATGTAAAACACATTACAGAGCAACCTATAAATTTTATAATTTAAAACCGTTATCCTTTACAAAATAACATTATAAAAATTACATGCTAAACTGGGAAATTCAACTTCCCTTTTCAGCCAAATTAGCATGACTATGCCGTTATTAAAGCTGTGTTTTCCTGTACAATTTACATGCGATGGTTGCTTATTTTACATCTAATCCCATTCAATTTCACTGAAAAAAATCAGACACAAAGCATTATTAAACGGTCAAAGGCTCATTATAAGACAGCAATTTTACTGAATTTTTCTGCTTATTTTATTAAAAGGTTGTGTTTCATGTAATATATTTTGTCATATTAATAGCAATGTTTTGTAGTGAAATTAACATCTACATGCTATCATTGAATTCTTTAAGGAATGTCTTCATTAGATGAGAATTAAATATAGACAGACTCACAGACACACCAAGACTCGCAAACAGACTCACAGACAAACACACAAACACAAACTCTGACGCAATGTCAAACAAAGAGTTTCATTTGGAACGTTTACTGTTAAAACAAAAGAACTCAGCCACCTCAAGAAAACTGTGACTGGGACACAGATAAAATGTTTCTTTTTTCCTCTACATTAAAAGGTAGATTGAACGCTTCTATATTTGATGGTTACATTTAAACTGCACTTTCTTTTTATGTTTGACTTTTACCATAAATGTGAAGAGAACTGTAACCTGTGGTACGCAGCAACTTTTAAAAAACAAATACAATACCAACTTGTCATTTCAAACCCCCATTATTATTTCGACAAGGTATGCAAAATACTTTTCAAAAACTTTTCAACAGTCGTGTGTGTTTTCTCATCTCATCTCATTATCTCAAGCCGCTTTATCCTTCTACAGGGTCGCAGGCAAGCTGGAGCCTATATCAGCTGACTACGGGCGAAAGGCGGGGTACACCCTGGACAAGTCGCCAGGTCATCACAGGGCTGACACATAGACGCACACAACCATTCACACTCTCATTCACACCTATGGTCAATTTAGAGTCACCAGTTAACCTAACCTGCATGTCTTTGGACTGTGGGGGAAACCGGAGCACCCGGAGGAAACCCACGCGGACACGGGGAGAACATGCAAACTCTGCACAGAAAGGCCCTCGCCGGCCCCGGGGCTCGAACCCAGGACCTTCTTGCTGTGAGGCGACAGCGCTAACCACTACACCACCTTGCCGCCCGTGTGTGTTTTGTTTTTCTTAATTTTAAACTAAAGATAAAATATTTCCTTTTCCTCTTGGAAAAAAAAAAAACATTTGGAATAAGGCCTTGAATATAAAGAAACACCAGACTGTCACAACTTCAAACCAATATTTTAATCTGTAACATAATAATGCAAGCTTCAGTAACTAAGCAACCATAAGAAACCTTCTTGGATCAAGGTGAGGACTCTGGGGTTCAAGTGTAGACAGGAACTGCTGCTCGTCTCCACTTCCATGCCCTCGGTGTTGATGGAGAAGTAGTATCTTGGGAAACAGAAGAAAAACAGACAAATATATGAATGATAAAATACACAGACTTACAGACACACAGAGACAGACACACTGAGACTCACAAACACACAGACGCACACATAGACACCGACAGACTGACTCACAGATGCACTAAGACTCACAGACACAGACTTACATGCACACTCCCAAACACAATCAAACTCACAACTTCAAACAAAGATTTTCATCTGTAATGCTTACTGTTAAAGTTTAAAGAACAACCCACCCATAGAAAAGTTTTATCTGTGACTAGGACATCACCACAAACCATGGCTTACTTGAGTCCATATCCAGATGTCCCGCCACTCATGATCTGAAAGGTCTTGGATCAAAGTGAGGACTCTGGGGTTCACGTGTAGACGGGAGGTACTGGTCTTCTCTACTTTCATCCCCTTCTCAGGATTTATGGAGAAAAAGCACCTTGGGAAACAGAAGAAAAACAGACAAAATGTATTAATGATAAAGTAACTTCCAAAACAACAACAATAAAATACCACATCAAGCAACTTTTTGACTTTTTTGTTGTTGTTACAGTTCAAGACAGAGAAAATGTTGGCTGAACAATCCAAAATAACACACCTCAGCAGGAACTCTAGGGTGGATGCCAGCTCGGATGGATAATGGATGTTGAAGCTGTAGCAGCTTCCAAACATCATACTGACGACACAAAGGAGGGGATGTTCTCTTGAACAATGATTCTGTCAACACTGAGCATAAACCGTGTGGAAGTAAAGCGGGATCGCCCTAAAAAAGAAGGAATCACACTCAAATGTAAGTGAAACGAATGGTTGGGCTCCTGACACTTTTCAGGGCACAGACAGACACACAGACACACACAGAGACAGACAGACAAACACGTGATTTATACAGTTGTGAAAAATGACGAGGGGTGGTAGTTGCATTTTTCACAGAAACGCCAGAGACATGTCTTCCCGACACTCACAGACACCTTCCAACACACACACACACACATAGACACAGCCGATGGGCACCTGTTGGCGTCTCTTCCATGTATTGGAATTTGCTTTTTAGCGCGGTTAGTGCGCTACACACACGCAACAGACATATTCCTCAGTTTAACAGTTATTTACCATCATCGCGAATACCGCAGGTACCTGTTGTCTCACATCATATTCCACTCGCCACACAATAGTTTTACCACGCAACAAACATTTCCACTCACCACTGTACCTGGTGCAACAACAATCCGGGCCGGGGGGGGAAACCGGAGCCCTTCCGGAACCAATGTTTTAACCACTGTTCCGGTGCAGTGGCGGGAACTTGGTTGAAATGGTGATGTAATGTTTTGTAATTATTGTTGGGTGGCTTTATTTAATACGTATTGAATTTAATGTGGTGTATGTGTTTTCTAATATGTCTGGGGTATATGGTGGTATTGTGTAGGTTTAACTAAATGTGTTTTTAACTGTTTTTTGAGTGTTGGTGTAATGGGATGTTTCTATTGGTTGCTGACTGTCCAATCAGCACGTTACTCTTGATTGTGAACCCTTTAAAAGGGGCAGGAGTGTTCATTTTAGAGAGAGAGGTGCAGGAGGACACATGCTTGCTGTGAGGCTGTGTAACAGAAGTAGGTGCAGAGAAGTGTATACTGAGTTTTGTATTTTAAAAAGTCTTTTTGTTGTAGTTATATTTGTGTTGCCTGATTGAGGCCGGTTTTGTTTTGTGTTTTTTTTTCTCAGTTTTTGTTTTCCTATTTTTGTATTTACTGTTTGCACTAGAAATAAACTCGCATCCGTTTTACATGATACTTTAAGTAGCCTTAGTTTTCTTCCTGTTGTGGCCAATCCTGGCATGAGGTGGGGGGTGGAGAAGCCCTCCTTCTCACAGGTGGTGTCAGAAGTGGGATGTGACGTCTCGGAGAGCTGAGGAAGAAGACGGGCAGATGGTGCTGATTCCTGTGATGGCATACCGACGACTACGCAAAGATGGCCTGGAGGTCATAGTCGAGAAAGAGGGCGCAGCCGAGGAGGAAGAGTATGATGCTGGTGAGCAGACAGAAGGCGCCACAGGTGGAGCGGCAGATGTTCCACACATGATGGATATGGGCTCGCTATACGCCCTCCTGCAGAAATCTATACAAGACCAGCAGCGGGAAGCCCATAAGCAAGACATGCGATGGCGCAGTGTCCAGAGCCAGCTCAACAGCATGCACAATGAGCTGGAGAGGGAGCGGCAGAGTGCAGCAGAGTGGAGACAGCAGCCAGAGCATGATGACAATGGAGCTCCTCTGCAGCCTGATCCACCACGCATGCCAGTAGCGCCACTGCCGAGTCTCCAGGTCCCGGCAGCAGCACCAGCAGTCCCAGTGTCTCCTGTGGCAGCCCCCCGATGGCCTCCAGCACAGCAAGCAGTATCATCTCCTGCACTTGACCCAGCCGCGCTGACTCCAGTTGCCTGGACGAGGGCAGCAGTGCCAAAGCTGGAAGAAGCAGATGACATCGAGCAGTACCTAACAACATTCGAGAGACTCGCCACAGCCTACAGGTGGCCTAGAATGGACTGGGCTTCTTACCTGGTGCCATACCTCACTGGTCGGGCCTGAGCAGCATATGTGGCAATGGACATGCAAGACGCCATGGACTACGACAGGGTGAAAGCGGCAATCTTGGCGAAATATGAAATCAACGGAGAGACTTACCGGCAACATTTCCGCGATCCACATGTTCGAGTAGGGGAGACACCCAGAGAGCTGTACAATCGCCTGATGGACCTTTACAGGAAGTGGGTGAGACCAGCAGAGAAGACTGTGGAGGAGATTGGAGAAATCCTCGTGCTAGAACAGTACCTGTGCACCCTAGCTCCTGACATTCACATCTGGGTGAAGGAGCACAACCCAGTCACAGGCCAGCAGGCAGCAGAACTGGTGGAGGCATTCCTGGCAGCTCGACCTGGATCAAAGACATTCCGCAGCCAGAACTACAACCGGCCAGCTGTGGGTGGTAAGTCTGGGGTTCTTGGTGGGGGAGCGGGTCCAAGGGGGTTAGGACAGGTCAGGGCACCACACCACACCAACACACCCTCCTACACCCCATCATACAGGCCACCAGCACGTCTCTACACCCCACCGTCTAGATACCCAGCACCCACAGCTACATCATCACACAGGCCACCTCTCCTCTGTCACAATTGTAGTCAGCCGGGTCATTTTGCCAGAGATTGTCCTGTTAGAAAGTCTCAGGGGTCAAGTTTTTGTAATGTGCCTAGACCTGGGGTAGGAACTGATGACACATTTTCCCGAGTATGGACTATCCCAGTAACTGTAAATGATAGGGCCACATTTGCACTCCTAGACACTGGCAGCACACACACTTTGGTACAGCCACACCTCATTGACCAATTAGAAGAGTGGGGGAAAAGGCAGCTTAGAGTGTGTTGTGTTAATGGGGATGAGCATGTGTACCCAATAGCTGATATATGCCTTGCACGAGCTCAGACTAAGCATTCTGGTGATGATGCAGTAAGAAAGGAAGTGATGGATATGTTGCCATACAGCCAATGTGACATTGATCCCCCTGGTGTTACTAAGTTACGTAAGACACGTAGACTGAAGAGATGGGCTAAACTACAGGGTGCAGCAGAGAAATCAGTGAGCCAGTTGCCAAAGCCAAGTGTAGATGTTGAAGATGGGTGGGAGCCCTTAAGTAATCTTGGTGAGCTGCAGAAGAGTGATGAGTCTTTGAAAGATGTGTTTTCCAAAGTTACTGAAATTGATGGGGTTAAGACTGGGGTGGCTAATGAGCTGACTGGGGAGTTCTATTTTGTTTGAGATGGCATATTGTACCATCAACCTGAAGAGAGCAGTGTAGAGCAAGTGGTAGTTCCCAAGTGTCTCAGAGACAGAGTGCTGAGTTTGGGGCATGATATACCTTGGGCAGGACACCTAGGCACGGTGAAGACACTGGAGAGGATAGTGCAGCGTTTTCACTGGCCAGGGCTCTACACTGATGCACAGAAATACTGTCGTACATGCTCCGTTTGTCAGGTCACCAGCAAACACAAAGCCAAACCTTCCCCATTGCAACCACTTCCCATCATTGGTGTTCCATTTCAGAGGTTAGGAATAGACATTGTAGGTCCCCTTGAGAAGACTAGGTCAGGTCACAGATTCATTTTGGTAATGTGTGACTATGTAACACGCTATCCAGAAGCATTTCCATTACGTAAAATCACAGCAGGGTCAGTTGCACATGCACTCCTACATCTCATTTCAAGGGTAGGCATACCTCATGAAATCCTGACTGACCAGGGTACAGACTTTTTATCCAAGACACTTAAGCAGGTGTACAGTTTACTGGGGATAAAGGGGATAAGGACCACTCCCTACCACCCCCAGACTGATGGGCTGGTGGAACGTTACAATCAAACTTTGAAGGTCATGCTGAGGAAGTTTGTTTCAGAAAATGGCAAAGACTGGGACCAGTGGTTGCCATACCTCCTTTTTGCCTATAGGGAGGTACTGCAGGCTTCCACTGGTTTTTCCCCATTTGAACTGTTGTATGGGCGCCAAGTCCGGGCCCATTGGATCTACTGCGAGATGCCTGGGTGACCCCAAAACCCCAGGAGCCGGACAGTGTGCTCTCATATGTACTGAAAATGAGAGAAAAGATGGAGGACATGGCGTAGATGGTGGAGGAGAACATGACCAAGGTGCAGCAGAATCAGGTGCAGTGGTACGACCAGAGAGCGAGGCAGAGGAGCTTCGCACCGGGACAGCAGGTTCTCTTGTTGCTGCCGACCACCGAAAACAAGCTGCTGGCCCGGTGGCAAGGGCCGTACACCATGACACGTCACCTGGGGCCGGTGACCTACGAGCTGGAGATGCCAGGTCGACAAAAGACAAGGCAGGCCTTTCACATAAGGAGTGGCATGAGCGGGAGGAGCCGCTTAGTCAGCAGCTCCTGGTGCAGGACGTGCAGGGCGATGTGGAGCCACCGGAGCAGTTCTTCCCAGCAGCCATGTCACCAGCTGACCCAGACATCTCCCACTTGACTGAGCAGCAAGCCGAGGAGTTGAAGGCCATCATTCCTCATGGCCTGTTTTCTGAGCAACCCGGACGTACTACATTGGTGGAGCATGACCTACAGCTGAAGGATCATACTCCAGCACGGCAACGAATGTATCGCATCCCGGAGTGTCTGCTTCCCGCTCTGCAGGAGGAGCTGGAGGTAATGAAGCAGCTTGGGGTCATCGAGCGGTCCAGCAGCAGCTGGAGCAGTCCTGTGGTGCTGGTTCCTAAGAAGGACAGCAGCATAAAGTTTTGTATCGACTTTTGGCAGCTGAACGCCCAGTCCACCTTTGATGCCTACCCAATGCCCAGGCTGGAGGACCTGATTGAGGGGCTTGGGAGGGCGTCGTACATCACCACCTTAGACCTCTGCAGGGGGTATTGGCAGGTACCCCTGGCTGAGGAGGTAAAACAGTACACAGCCTTCCATACTCCGCAGGGGCTCTTCCAATTTACAACCATGCCCTTTGGCCTGCAGGGGGCACCAGCGACATTCCAAAGGCTGATGGACCGTGTCCTGGAGGGCACGGGTGGTTACGCAGCAGCCTATTTGGATGATGTCGTGGTCTGGAGTGCAACCTGGAGGGAGCACCTCCAACATCTGGGTGAAGTGTTCCAGTGGATTAGTGAGACTGGGTTGACCATCCAGCAAAAGAAGTGCTCTTTGGTCCAGCAAGAGGTCAGATACCTGGGGCACATCATTGGCAAGGGGGTGATCAGGCCCCAGAAGGACGAAGTTGAGGCCGTCCGAGACTGTCCGCGACCCCAGACAAAGAAGGACGTCCGGTCATTTCTGGGGCTTGCTGGATGGTACCGGAGGTTCATCCCGAACTTTGCTACCCATGCTGCACCCCTCACAGACCTGACGCGGAAGTCAGGTGTGGCAAAGGTGGAGTGGGGGGAGGTGCAGGAGCGGGCTTTCCAGGACCTGAAGGGGGCTCTGCTCTGTGAGCCAGTTTTACAGAGCCCAGACTTTGAGCAGACCTTCACTGTTCAGACTGATGCCTCTGGGATTGGGCTGGGGGCAGTCCTTCTCCAGGGGGAGGCAGAGCAACAGAAGCCGGTGGCATTCATCAGCCGCAAGCTCTTCCCACAGGAGACACGGTACTCTGTGGTGGAGCTTGAGTGCCTTGCCGTGAAGTGGGCACTAGAGACCTTTAAATACTACCTGTTGGGCAGAGACTTTCTCCTAGAGACTGACCACAGGGCTCTGCAATGGTTGGGGCGTATGAAAGATTCTAATGCTCGCATTACGCGCTGGTTTTTGTCATTACAACCTTTTCGGTTTACTGTGAAGTACAGGGCAGGGTCACAGAACCCTGTAGCGGACTTCCTGTCTCGCCACCCTGGTGGCGAGCCAACAGAAGGGGGAGGAAATGTGAAAAATGACGAGGGGTGGTAGTTGCATTTTTCACAGAAACACCAGAGACATGTCTTCCCGACACTCACAGACACCTTCCAACATACACACACACACACACACATAGACACAGCCGATGCACACCTGTTGGCGTCTCTTCCATGTATTGGAATTTGCTTTTTAGCACGGTTAGCGCACTACACACACGCAACAGACACACATTCCTCAGTTTAACAGTAATTTACCATCATCGCGAATAGTGCAGGTACCCGGTGTCTCGCATCATATTCCACTCGCCACACAATAGTTTTACCACACAACAAACATTTCCACTCACCACTGTACCTGGTGCAACAACAATCCGGGCTGGGGGGGAAACCGGAGCCCTTCCGGAACCAATGTTTTAACCACTGTTCCGGTGCAGTGGCGGGAACTTGGTTGAAATGGTGATGTAATGTTTTGTAATTATTGTTGGGTGGCTTTATTTAATATGTATTGAATTTAATGTGGTGTATGTGTTTTCTAATATGTCTGGGGTATATGGTGGTATTGTGTAGGTTTAACTAAATGTGTTTTTAACTGTTTTTTGAGTGTTGGTGTAATGGGATGTTTCTATTGGTTGCTGACTGTCCAATCAGCATGTTACTCTTGATTGTGAACCCTTTAAAAGGGGCAGGAGTGTTCATTTTAGAGAGAGAGGTGCAGGAGGACACATGCTTGCTGTGAGGCTGTGTAACAGAAGTAGGTGCAGAGAAGTGTATACTGAGTTTTGTATTTTAAAAAGTCTTTTTGTTGTAGTTATATTTGTGTTGCCTGATTGAGGCTGGTTTTGTTTTGTGGGTTTTTTTCTCAGTTTTTGTTTTCCTATTTTTGTATTTACTGTTTGCACTAGAAATAAACTCGCATCCGTTTTACATTATACTTTAAGTAGCCTTAGTTTTCTTCCTGTTGTGGCCAATCCTGGCATGAGGTGGGGGGTGGAGAAGCCCTCCTTCTCACAACAGTTCACAAGAACAAAAACAAGCACCATGAATTCATCCAGACATAAAAAGAAACAGACCAACAAAAAGTTAACTTACCACAGACAATAATGGTAGGAGTTAAGGGGAGCTTGTCCATCTGGACTTCCCTTGCGAGACAGGTGTCCTCCACATTAGAAAGAATCATCTCTTCCCTTTCCTCAAAATAGGCCATCAGCGGCAGGACCATTTCTTTCACATCTTCGGAGCAGCTGCTTGATCTGAATCTCTAACACAATCACAGATTTTAGTGACGTCATCATCTGTTAGACTCATGTCATCTTTTAAAAGTGAACAAACATTACTTAAAGTGTAATCCTGTCCTAAATCATGCAGATTTTCCATCTCTTCAACAATAGTCTCTATTGTTGAAGCTGGGAGAAGGAGCTGCCCTTGCAATCTTAGATAGAATAAACAAATATTCCTGAGGAAGGTATCACTGAAATTCTGTGGGAGTTCACTGTTTTCACTAGTCGATGGATCTGGTGAGATTTGGGAAGCATCCTTACATACAGTGCCAGGAGACTGAGACACTGTTTCCATATACATATCATTTATGTTTTCCACAGAACATGCTCTGTGTCTGCGTGACATATGCGCAGTGAAAGATGATTTCTTAGTGAACACGTTTTTACAACCAATTATAGGACATGATACAGCTCGCCCTTCAACTACATGCTCTTTCAAATGGTATAGGAGCTCTTTTACAGTATGAAACTGGCGCACACAGTGAAACGGCGCATTTCAAATCTGCGACAACTGCTCTACTGTGAGAAGGTTCAGGCACATTGTGTATGCGGTAGAAGTGAGCTTTGAAAGCGTCATACGTGCAAAATGTTGACTTGCAGTCAACGCCAAAACACTGGAAAATACAACGTGGTTCATTTCTATGAACGCAACAATGCAGAACATAGCCTCTCAATGTTAGCACCGTTTTGCTTCAAAAACGGCAGGTAATCATGTTAAGATTGAAAGCACTTGTAAGCTAGCTACTCACGAGCTGCAAAAGTCCAGACTAGTGGCTAAATTCAGTTAGCTTACCACTCCTTGTCTCTGCTCCTCCATGCTGCGGGTCCTCTGTCCCCGCTCTTCGTCATCCCTGCTCCTCCTCTTCTCTGCTTCTTATCACTAATTGTTTCTACTCCTACTATTCTCTGCTTCTTATCGCAAATTGTTTCTGCTCCTACTCTTCTCTGCTTCTTATCGCTAATTGTTTCTGCTCCTCCTCGATATTCCTCTCGGCGATACTGCTCCTCACTACCTCTGCTCCCACAACTCCAAGTCCGGATGCTCCGCGCCAATTTCTCCCGCAATAAAGTAGCGTCCAATGACAGAAGAGTTCACAAACGGTGCTGCTCTGTGATTGGTACCTGCAGTTTGAAAAATGCTATGCTAAGCTGTGAAATAGATCTCAGTTCTCAACAAGTTTATATTGATTCTAGACCTCTTCATGTTATACTAGTTATAGCATTTAACTGGAAATCACAACATATGAATTTGTAAAATGCTATAAGCTGCCCCCTCCTAGAACTGCCACCTTATTGTGGTGGAGGGTTTTGTGTGCTTGAATGATCCTAGGAGCGATGGTGTCGGGGGCATTACGCCCCTGTTAGGGTCTCCCAAGGCAGACAGGTCCTTGGTGACAGGCCAGACCAAGAGCAGTTCACCAAAACCCTTATGTATAAAATAAAATCAAGGACCGTGACATCACCCGGTATGGGGCAGCCGGGGCCCCACCGAGGAGCCAGGCTCAGGGTTGGGGCTTGTATACGAGCACTTGGTGGCCAGGCCTTTGCCCACGGGGCCCAGCCGGGCTCAGCCCGAAGTGGTGACGTGGGCCCGACCTCCTGTGGGTTCACCACCCACAGAGGTAGCCGTAGGGGGCTGGTGCAGTGTGGATTAGGCGGCAGTTGAAGGCAGGGGCCTTGACGACCTGATCCCCAAACACAGCGGCTAGCTGTTGGGACATGGAATGTCACGTCGCTGGGGGGGAAAGAGCCTGAGCTTGTGTGGGAGGTTGAGAGGTACTGGCTAGAGATAGTTGGGCTCACCTCCACACACAGCTTGGGCTCTGGAACCCAGCTCCTCAAGAGGGGCTGGACTCTCCACTTCTCTGGAGTTGCCCATGGTGAGCGGCAGCGGGCTGGTGTGGACTTGCTTATAGCTCCCCAACACTCAGCCGCCATGTATTGGAGTTTACCCCAGTGAACGAGAGGGTTACCCCTCTGCGCCTTCGGGTCGGGGAGAGGGCTCTTGCTGTTGTTTGTGCGTATGGGCCGAATACCAGTATAGAGTATCTGGCCTTCTTGGAGTCCCTGGGAGAGGTACTGATACGTGCTCAGACTGGGGACTCCATTGTTCTACTGGGGGACTTCAACGCTCACGTGGGCAATGACAGTGACACCTGGAGGGGCATGATTGGGAGGAACAGCCTCCCTGATCTGAACCTGACTGGTGTTTTGTTATTGGACTTCTGTGCTAGTCATGGTTTGTCCATAATGAACACCATGTTCAAGCATAGGGGTGTCCATAAGTGCACGTGTTACCAGGACACCTTAGGTCGGAGGTCGATGATCGACTTTGTTGTCGTTTCATCGGATCTCCGGCCATATGTCTTGGACACTCGGGTGAAGAGAGGGGCTGAGCTGTCAACTGATCACCACCTGGTGGTGAGTTGGATCCGCTGGCAGAGGAGGAAGCCGGACAGACTTGGCAGGCCCAAACGTATGGTGAGGGTCTGCTGGGAACATCTGGCCAAGCACTCTGTCAGGGAGGTCTTTAACTCCCACCTCTGGGAGAGCTTCTCCCAGCTTCCGAGGGATGCGGGGGACATTGAGTCTGAGTGGACCATGTTCTCTACCTCCATTGTAGACGCAGCTGTTCAGAGCTGTGGCCGCAAGGTCTCCGGTGCCTGTCGTGGCGGCAATCCCCGAACCCAGTGGTGGACACCGGAAGTAAGGGATGCCGTCAAGCTGAAGAAGGAGTCCTATCAGGTCATGTTGGCCTCCGGGACTCCGGAGGCAGCTGACGGGTATCGGCAGGCCAGGCGTGCTGCAGCTTGGGCAGTTGCGGAGGCAAAAACTCAGAACTGGGAGGAGTTCGGTGAGGCCATGGAGGAGGACTATCGGTCGGCCTCGAAGAAATTCTGGCAAACTGTCCGGCGCCTCAGGAGGGGGAAGCGGTACTCTGCCAACACTGTTTACAGTGCAGGTGGGGAGCTGTTGACCTCGACTGGGGACATTGTCGGGCAGTGGAATGAATACTTCGAGGATCTCCTCAGTCCCACCATCACGTCTTCCATTGAGGAAGTGGAAGCTGATGACTCAGAGGTGGACTCGTCCATTACCCAAGCTGAAGTCACTGAGGTGGTTTTCAAGCTCCTCGGTGGCAGGGCACCGGGGGTGGATGAGATCCACCCTGAGTAACTCAAGTCTCTGGATGTTGTGGGGCTGTCTTGGCTGACACGCCTCTGCAGCATCATGTGGCAGTCGGGGACAGTGCCTTTGGAGTGGCAGACTGGGGTGGTGGTCCCTCTTTTTAAGAAAGGGGACCGGAGAGTGTGCTCCAATTATAGGGGAATCACACTTCTCAGCCTCCCTGGGAAGGTTTACTCCAGGGTACTGGAGAGGAGAATTCGGCCAATAGTCGAACCTCGGATCCAGGAGGAACAATGCGGTTTTCGTCCTGGTCGTGGAACACTGGACCAGCTCTATACCCTTCATAGGGTGCTCGAGGGTTCATGGGAGTTTGCCCAACCAGTCCACATGTGCTTTGTGGATCTGGAGAAGGCATTCGACTGTGTCCCTCATGGTATTCTGTGTAGGGTGCTTTGGGAGTATGGGGTTTGGGACTCTTTGCTAAGGGCTGTCCGGTCCCTGTACGAACGGAGCAGGAGTCTGGTTCGCATTACCGCCAGTAAGTCAGACCTGTTCCCAGTGCATGTTGGAATCCGGCAGGGCTGCCCTTTGTCACCGGTTCTGTTCATAATTTTTATGGTCAGAATTTCTAGGTGCAGCCAGGGGCCGGAAGGAATCCTGTTTGGGAACCACAGGATTTCATCTCTGCTTTTTGCGGATGATGTTGTCCTGTTGGCTTCTTCAAACCAGGACCTTCAGCATGCACTGGGGTGGTTTGCAGTCGAGTGTGAAGCGGCTGGGATGAGAATCAGCACCTCCAAGTCTGAGGCCATGGTTCTCAACCGGAAAAGGGTGGCTTGCCCTCTCAAGGTTGGTGGAGAAGTCCCGCCTCAAGTGGAGGAGTTTAAGTATCTCGGGATCTTGTTCACGAGTGAGGGAAGGATAGAGAGTGAGATCGACAGGCGGATCGGTGCAGCCTCCACAGTGATGCAGTCGCTTTACCGGTCCATCGTGGTGAAAAAGGAGCTGAGCCAAAAGGGGAAGCTCTCGATTTACCAGTTGATCTATGTTCTGACTCTCACCTATGGTCATGAGCTTTGGGTAATGACCGAAAGAACAAGATCGCGGATACAAGTGGCCGAAATGTGTTTCCTTCGCAGGGTGGCTGGGCGCTCCCTTAGAGATAGGGTGAGAAGCACAGTCACTTGGGAGGAGCTCGGAGTAGAGCCGCTGCTCCTCCACATCGAGAGAAATCAGCTGAGGTGGCTTGGGCATCTCTTTCGGATGCCTCCTGGACACCTCCCTGGGGAGGTGTTCCAGGCATGTCCCCCCGGGAGGAGGCCCCGGGGAAGACCCAGAACACGCTGGAGGGACTATGTCTCTCGGCTGGCCTGGGAACGCCTCGGTGTTCTTCCTGAGGAGCTGGCTGAGGTGTCTGGGGAAAAGGAACTTTGGGCTTCCATGCTCAGACTGCTGCCTCCGCGACCCGGCCCCGGATAAAGCAGATGAAGATGAGACGAGGCTATAGGCTGCAGTTTATTTCAGTTATTTAAAACAAGCCATATTGTAATTTTAACTGTATTGTGTTGGTTCAAATATTACAATTTTTATATGTTTATCATCCAGTATCATAAAAATTCTACAAGGAAATATGATCCTTTTCACATATACTAAGTGTAAAATTAACAAATATTCATTGTTCTGTTTTTTTTTTTTTACAATACTGCTTTAAATTATACACTGATTCATTGTTTTTCGTGTTACAGATTTTTGATTTCATGACTTGATGGCATCTTAATCTTAATTTCACAGACATTTGTCTGGATTTAATAATCACAGATGTTAAATGTTATTTTTACACTGCTAAAATGTAAAAAAAAAAATTATGTTGTGAAGGATACAACTTTTCTCTCTACAAAATACAAGAATGTGTGTTTTCCACAATAAAATAAAATATTATTTGCAATTTTTTATTTTAAAATTTACAATAATTTTCGGTTCGACATTATACAACATTATACTGGTAAATAAACACAATATCACTGTATTTTGCTTTACAGAATTTTTATGTCGTGATTTCACAGAATTTTACTGTTGATTTTACTGACTTTTTTAACACCTTTGCAACCGCTCTTTTTGCCTTCTGTCTCTCTGTATAATCGCCTGCTTTCCTCATCTCTCTGATCAGCCCAATTCTTCTTTGCTAGCCTCTTCTCTTTTATAATTTCCTGCACTTCTTTGTTCCACCACCATGTCTCCTTGTCCTCCTTCCTCCTTCCTGATGACCACCCTAGCACCTTCCTTGCTGCCTCTCTTACTAGTCTAGTAGTAGTGTCCCAATCTTCTGGCAGACTTCCATTACCACTCAATGCTCATCTGATTTCTTCCCTAAACTCATTCTGATGTTCAACCTCTTTTAGTTTCCACCACTTAAACTTTGGCTCCACTATTTCACACTTCCTCTTTTTCACAGTCAAGCTCATCTTGGACACAACCACTCGATGTTTTCTAGCTACACTCTCCCCTGCCATCACTTTACAGTCTCCAATCTCCTTCAGGTTACCCCTTCCGCAGAGTATGTAGTCCACCTGGGTAGATGTTCCCCCACTCTTAAACATCACCCTGTGCTGCTCTTTCTTCTTGAAGTATGTATTGACTATTGCCAAATTCATCCTCTTTGAAAAATCAACCACCATTTGCCCTTCCACATTTCTCTCTCTTACACCATATCTGCCCATCACGTCCTCATCTCCTCTGTTTCCCTCGCCAACATGTCTGTTGAAATCTGCTCCTATCAGCACGCGCTCCTCCCTCGGTATACTTTCTACCACTTCATCCATCTTTTCCCAGAAAGACTCCTTCTCTTCATTCTCACATCCAACCTGTGGGGTGTACGCACACACAACATTGATCACCACTCCTTGAATCTGCAACTTCATGCCTATCACTCCATCTGACACCCTCTTCACATCAATCACACTGTTGACCATCTCTCCCCTCAAAACAATAACAACACCATTTCTCTTTCCATCGACTCCATAATAAAACAACTTGCATCTACCTCTAATGTTCTTAGCCTTGCTTTCTTTCCACCTCATCTCCTGCACACACAAAATGTCCAACTTCCTTCTTTCCATCATACCTGCTAACTCTCTCACTCTGCCAGTCAGTGTTCCCACATTCACTGTTCCTATCCTCAATTCTAAACTCTTTCCCTTCCATCTTTCACACTGTCTCCTAACATGCCTCCCCCCCTGTTTCCCCTTCTCCGTTTTGATGCAACAGTAGCACACTTTCCACAGGCACCCTGTTGACCAACAGTACCGGAAGCGGTTGTTGTTAACCCGGGCCCCAACCGATCCGGGATGGTATTTCTCTTTTCATTCCACATGTTAGATTTGGCAGAGTTTTATGCTGGATGCCCTTCCTAACGCAACCCTCTCCAATTTATCTGGGCTTGGGACTGGCACCAAGAGTACACTTATGCACCCCCAGTGGGTGGATTTTATATAGTGGTGCTTGAAAGTTTGTGAACACTTTAGAATTGTCTATATTTCTGCATAAATATGACCTAAAACATCAACTGATGTTCACACAAGTCCTAAAAGTAGATGAAGAGAATCCTGTAAAACAAATGAGACAAAAATATGATACTTGGTCATTTATTTATTGAGGAAAATCATCCAATATTACATATCTGTGAATGTCAAAAGTATGTGAACCTCTAGGATTAGCAGTTAATTTGAAGGTGAAATTAAAGTCAGGTGTTTTCAATCAATGGGATGACAATCAGGTGTGAGTGGGCACCCTGTTTTATTCAAAGAACAGGGATCTATCAAAGTCTGACCTTCACAAAACATATTTGTGGAAGTGGATCATGGCATGAACAAAGGAGATTTCTGAGGACCTCAGAAAAAGCATTGTTGATGCTCATCAGGCTGGAAAAGGTTACAAAACCATCTCTAAAGAGTTTGGACTCCACCAATCCACAGTTAGACAGATTGTGTACAAATGGAGGAAATTCAAGACCATAGTTACCCTCCCCAGGAGTGGTCGACCAACAAAGATCACTCCAAGAGCAAGGCGTGTAATAGTCAGCGAGGTCACAAAGGACCCCAGGGTAACTTCTAAGCAAATGAAGGCCTCTCTGACATTGGCTAATGTTAATGTTCATGAGTCCACCATCAGGAGAACACTGAACAACAATGGTGTGCATGGCAGGGTTGCAAGGAGAAAGCTACTGCTCTCCAAAAGGAACATTGCTGCTCATCTGCAGTTTGCTAAAAATCACGTGGACAAGTCAGAAGGCTATTAGAAAAGTGTTTTGTGGACGGATGAGACCAAAATAGAACTTTTTGGTTTAAATGAGAAGTGTTATGTTTGGAGAAAGGAAAGCACTGCATTCCAGCATAAGAACCTTATCTCATCTGTGAAACATGGTGGTGGTAGTATCATGGTTTGGGCGTGTTTTGCTGCATCTGGGCCAGGACGGCTTGCCATCATTGATGGAACAAAGAATTCAGAACTATACCAGCGAATTCTAAAGGAAAATGTCAGGACATCTGTCCATGAACTGAATCTCAAGAGAAGGTGGGTCATACGGCAAGACAACGACCCTCAGCACACAAGTCATTCTACCAAAGAATGGCTAAAGAAGAATAAAGTTAATGTTTTGGAATGGCCAAGTCAATGTCCTGACCTTTCTAAAAAAAATGGTCAGATCTCAAACTCGCCACCAAAAATTACATGGTTCTGCAGTCGTCTTTTAAAGAAAAGAAAACCCATTTTTAAAATAGAGTTATGAAGATAGATTATGATGTAAACTACAGATTCACGAGCTGATCTAGTTGCACTCTGTGATAATTACAGTTAGCATATATTTTTTGTTTATGACTTTTTCATCGTTGTATATAAATTGACAAAATTGTATTATTGTTTCTTATATTGTATTGTTCCCTGCTGTCATCAAGAAGACCACAGTGGAAATAAGTGTATTTTATACTTTGTGTTATCCTCAGTGCTGTTTATTCTGTACCTTTTACATGTGTGAATTTTACCAAATAAATCCATACCATACCTGCAGCTCGGGTGTTTCTGGCAATATTTCCACCTTTTTCCGTACAAGTGCATCCTCCTGTAATGTTCACATGAATCCTGTATAGTAAAGCAGTGTTTGTTTACCCTCTTTCTACATTACCACGCAGGTTAGACTGTCTACCACAGTAATTACGGTAGGCTAGCCTGGGGACGTCTTTTAGAGTAAGTTTTTCATGAATGAGTTGAGAGCATGCTAAGCATGTTAACGATTAGCATAATGCATAGTTTCAGCCTCATTTTACAGGTAAAGAGTTCAGGTTTGTCCATAAATCAGAGTTGCAGCTCATTAATACACGATTTCAGATGTTTCGTGAAAAAACTGACATTGTCACCTGAGTAGACCTTTCGCTTTGCCCCTTCAGTACTGAAGAGCGACACTCAGCCTTGCACCCAAATGACGTCACGCATCGCCCTTCCAACAGGCAACATGGCAGCCTACTGGTGGCATTAGAGCAGCGATACAAAATCGCTTACAACTTTCTCATAAATGGTCAAATATGCCTGAAACATTTCTTACAGGCTCTCAATGTTACACGCAACCAAAACATGCATGTATTTAGTTTACATTTTCTCTTCCTTTAAATATACAGAGCCTCATTTTAATGAAGTTTCAGTTTAATCAGCGCCAGGTATCAGTGGTGTTCAGCCTTCAGCTCGACAAACCGGCCTGGAGGCCCAGAGAGCCAGGAAACCCTGAGCTGAGAGACAGACAGAGAGAGAGAAAAAGTAAGTGTCCTCCGCTCCCTGTGCTGCCACACCATCAACCTGGACGCTTTGGGAGACAAAAGCAACTAATGCCGCTTTTCCACTACCAACGCGGCTGAGTTGGGCTGAGCCGTGCTGTGCTGAGTTGGGCTGAGTCGGGCTGAGCGGGGCTGTTGGAGTTGCATTTTGACTACAATTGCGCTGAACCGTGCTGGCTGGAAGTGGGTGGACACATTGGGTGGAGTTAGCGAAAGTGGGTGGACGTCAGGTGATGTCGTTAGGCAGCGCAAACAGTGACATCAGTGACCTTTTAAGCGGTAGTCTCACGACCCGGAGAGTAAACAATAAACATGGAGGACATGGAGTCGTTAGTGTTGCTGGTCTTGGTGCTGTGGCTTGTTGTCACCGACAACGCCAACAGATACTGGCAAGAGCGTATAGATGAGGCGAGGCGCATAAGGCTTCAGAAATTCTCGTAATTCTCCTTCTTCCGGGTTTACAGTGTTTACAGATCCCAGCGTGCTCGCGGGGCGTGTGTGGGTGTGTGAGGACACTCCTCCTCACCAATCGGTGCACAGGGGAGTGTCTCCTCACGCCCCTATCCTCACTCGGCTCGGTTTGGCTCGCTTCAGCCCCACTCCAAAACCGTGCGAGTTTTGGGGGCTGAGCAGGGCTGAAGCGAGCTGAGTCGTGCTGTTCTTAGATAGTCGAAACGCGAGCCGTGTCGGGCTGAAGTGAGCTGAAAAAAGGTAGTGGAAAAGGGCTATAAATCACCACTTGTCCCTCTCCATGAAAAAATCCCTGCACTCCTCACAACCCCTCTCACAACTTACAGATGTGTCGAGGTCTTCTAACAGAGCCAGATGTGCTATTGTCGAGATTTAATGACTGGCAAAGCTCTTGTTAAAATGTGTGACTCAATAATCCTGTAAACCGTCAAATAGCAAATTGGTGAACCAAACCACTGCTTTTAATTATTGCACCAATAGCAAGTAGGCTATCTCAGAATGAAAGAGAAAATAATCTGACGCAAAAACAACTGTTCATCCTGTTCACTGCAAAAAATTTGTGTTTGAGACATACGGCACATAGGTCTAGTCAATCTCGGACTTTAGAAAATATATCATTTGTGTGTTGATGCAGTTGCATGAGAAAAGAACCTGAATGCAAAACCAAAGACACTCGTGTAGAATGTAGATCATGATCACCGAAAACTTCTGTGAGACTGAGTGAATATAAAGGACAATGTGTTGGTAAAACAGGACTTAACAGTTGGTGTGAGGTTCAAGATATGGTTCATGAAAAAGTCATTTGATGAGAGAGAGAGAGAGAGAGAGAGCAGTGAGGTGTCAGTGAGATTTGCATGAACAGGACGGAATCGTTTCATTTCTCCCAGAATAGAGCAGAAACTTCACCAGATGTTCAACTTCCTTCAGTCAAACTCACTGAAGCACAAAACACAGCACTGAATCTACAGCTAATCACACTCTCTCATCACACTGATCATCACTATTAACTCCAATAAAAGAACAGACAACGTCCAAAATTCAGCTTTATTTCAGCACAAACTACAGGAAGAGCAACAGGACAGTGAAGAGAGGAAAGACAGAAATGTCAGCATTGTGTAGAATTGAAACTCTATTGTAGATGGATCATAAGCAGCTCCATGTTAAACTCTATCTTGGATCCACTAGCCTTCACACTGACTCTTTCTGAACGTGACTGGATGATTGACGTTGTTATGGGAGACCGTGCAGCGGAACTCCTCCCCCTTTTCCCAGAGGTCTTTGCTGAGGGTCAGGGTGCTGCTGCGGCTGTAACGGCCGTTCTTCTCTACTTCTGCGCTGCTCAGAACCCCATTCTTCACCTCTGAGCTGTCCACTGTCCAGCTCACCAGCGCCCCCTGTGGAGAGTAGCCAGACAGCAGGCAGAGCAGCGAGGCCGATCCCTCAGACAGCTGCAGAGGGGACGGAGGGAGCAGAGACACGGAGGGAGACACTGTGGAACCCGCTGGAGAGGAGAAACACACAAACACATCATACACACCTCATTCACACACAATTAGAAATGAGGATGAAATATTTCTGCAACTTTGTGGAACTGACTGATCTTACAGAGGAATTAAGTCGAATAAAGTCTGACTTCATGACTGAGTTTCATTCACTACTTTATTATGTGACATCAGTTTCAGTGCAGCAACAAAACAAACATGTTCCACTCTGTAATTTATCTGGGAAAATAATTTTACAACAAGTTTTATTACTTTATAGTTCAAACCTTCAGCACATTTAACTGCAGCAAATACAAATGTAGCTGATGACAGAAATATTCATCGTTTAACACAAACACACACAGCAGCTTTCATCTGGATTTTACATCAGCACACAGTCACTATATTTATTAAATGTTTATTATAGAGTAACTGCAGAGTTATTGCATGTTGAATTTATAGCAAGTGTGTAATTATTACATATTTAACATCAATAATTGTGTATTTATTGAATGTTTAAGAACATTGATATGGGATCTGTTCTGATACTGAAATGTATTCCTCATCAGAGCAAAATAACACACAGTAAAATCAATTACACAATTATAAACATTAATAATTTCTTCAGTTTAAGTTTATTTATTACTGTAATGAGTAATGAACTCAATTAATTTTGCATTAAAAGTAGAAAACACACTTACTGTTCACGATGAGTTTGGAGCCTCCACCAAAAGTCCACCACAGTGATACATTCTAATGAAACCGTCGTACAAAAACCTCCATCACACTGCAGTACACACACACACACACACACACACACACACACACACACACACACACTTTGCATTATCAGTCCATGCTTCAGTGCTCTGCGAGTGTTTATAGCCCTGTGACTTTAACACTTCATGACTGAGAGCTGCTGCTCAGCAACTTCACCCACAGCAACCATGACTTTGATCAGCGTCTTCATCTGCACACTGGCCCTCTGGACTCAAGGTGAGAGTTTAACATCAACTCACAGCCTCACACACTTCATTTCATACGAATTCTACACCACTTTAGAGCTTACAAACACAATCTATGTTTCTCTTCAGGATCCAGAGGTCAGGTGACTGTGACTCAGACTCCTTCAGTGCAAACTGTTGCTCCAGGAAACACAGTCACCATCATCTGTAGAACCAGTAGCAGAGTGGCTGGTGGTAACGATCTCGCCTGGTACCTGCAGAAACCTGGAGAAGCTCCTAAACTCCTGATCTACTATGCTACTAGCTTACAGTCAGGGACTCCAGCTCGTTTCAGCGGCAGTGGATCGAATACTGACTTCACTCTGACCATCAGTGGAGTCCAGACTGAAGATGCAGGAGATTACTACTGTCAGAGTTTCCATTATATCAGTAGTAGCTGGGTGTTCACACAGTGTTAGAGCGTCGTACAAAAACCTGGGTCAGTGAGAGTGCACAGAGAAGCACTGCTGCAGCTGGGAGCGACTGCAGGTGCTGAGGGGGAGGATGTGATACAGCACAATGACACACACTGTGGACGAGAGAAAACACACCACACTAACTCACTAATACACACACATCTGTGAGAGGAGTCCACCTTTCTCAGCTGTGGACAGACAAACAAAGCCCTGATCATTCTGATTCACTGCTTACTAATTATCTTTATCCCATTTTACACACTTAAGTATTTATTATAGTTATAATTTGTTGCATATATAATTTACTATGATACAATATTATAGAGTTAATATTTTATTATAATAACTTTATCCATCTATCCATTATCTGTAGACGCTTAAGACTCACTCTCAACTCGCCGTACGTGCTGCTACGGGCCGTCTACTGTAAAAAATTTGGCAAAATTATGCTTGAGACTTGCGCGACACTTGCATGTGTTCAGCTCAGTAGAAGGTTGCAGACTGCCCGTGGAGACTTTTGGTTCTGCACATGCAAGTTCTACAGGTCTTGCGACAAATCAAGAACCCGTACACTACGTATGAGACCTGTATTCCTTTTGTACACCTGAACCAAGTCAGCAGCGCGGCTAGTAGGGGCTTTTCGTGATGACAGTAAGAGGCACGATTGAGGCACGGTCATTGTATGAGTGACGCGCCTCAGAAGTACTTAACAAGTATTCCACACTTGCTATTTGTGCGGCCCGCAAAACAGAAATTCATCTCACTTTCTATCCCTATGTGTGGTGTGCACACAGCACATGCGACCTGCACACGACACGAGGGGCAAGACTCTGGGTATATATATTGGGGCGGAACCAAGGAACCGATCGTGTAGTGTGTAGCATTGTAGAAGGGAAAAAGACTGCCTCATTTGCCGTTTTTATTTGAGTGTATGCTAATTTTCCATGCAAACGTCAAATAATAAAACATGAGTATAAGGGAATAATGCATTTTATTACACTGTAAAAAATCCCAACTAAATAGCCCAACAGTTTGAGCACTGAAACACACTTTGACTCCAAGCTGCTGTCCTGCTCCGACTCCTGCTGAGTGGTGGGACGGGGTGTCGGGATGTCCTTGTCCTCATCACTGAGCATGGCACAATGGCCTGACAGCGATGATGGGATTGCAATGTCCTCACTTCTGGCCGTCGTTAGCTGAAACATACATGAAACTCAGCATCTCATCTCATCTCATTATCTGTAGCCGCTTTATCCTGTTCTACAGGGTCGCAGGCAAGCTGTAGCCTATCCCAGCTAACTACGGGCGAAGAAATTCAGCATATATAAGCTTAATTACATAAGCATATAGATACTGAATGAATGTTTAAAGCGTGTGTATTTACCTGTGAAAATCCCTCTGGCAGGCTGCTGTGCCTTCTGCCGGCTTGAAGGCAAACTTCTCCCTGTCCGTGCAGGGCTCGCCGGTGCTGCCACCATCATCATCACATTCTTCCCATTTTCTCAACTTTAAACTGAATTTTTTTTTATTTTTCCCACAAAATATCCAATGTTCTTCAGCCGAAAGACAGATGCAGAATGCTGCAGACATGCTGGTTTTATACCCACTCCTGGCTTGCATCACACACAAGTTATGAGTGATTGTAACGTGCTAATCACACGTGTCACACACGCTTCACAAGTGCGGCCCGAACTCATAGTGCAGGAAACTGGTAAAATGGAAGTCACACGCTCTGAACACACACTGATCACGTGCATCAGACATACGCTTTCCACGGGCTAATGGTGCAATTTTCCCCACACCTCGAGGATGTCTGGCATGCAACCTGTACTTGACAAGTACTTTGCCCGTACTCCACCCCCAAACTTTCCCCCGGGCTCATCGCGACCCTGCGGTACAGCTTCGAGCTACCAAACCTTGTGACCCGTGCGTGTCCAAAACACTTATGGCGGGTTGTGAGTGAGGCTTTATCCTGTACAGGGTTGCAGGCAAGTGGGAGCCTATCCCAGCTGACTATGGGTGAGAGGCGGGGTACACCCTGGACAAGTCGCCAGGCCATCGCAGGGCTAACACATAGACACACAAACAACCATTCACACTCACGGTCAGTTTAGAGCCACCAATTAGCCTAACCTGCATGTCTTTGAGCTGTGGGGGAAACCAGAGCACCCGGAGGAAACCCACACAGACACGGGGAGAACAGGAAAACTCCACACTGAAAGGCCCCCGTCAGCCGCTGGGCTCAAACCCAGGACCGTCTTGCTGTGAGTAGCTGAATAGGTTTAATATTCATGAAATAGAACCATATTATCAAGCTGAGTCTGACATTTAAAATATAAATGCCATTTCTATTTTTCTTCTCATCATCACGCATCACAGTTGAAGTTCATTTCAGAATCAAGTCATAAAACACAAAGAAAGACAGGGAGGGACCTGAGAAAACAGACAGAGAAGAAAAGTGCAGTGAGCAGAATAATGCTAAAACAGATGTCCATGAAATTCCAAGCATCTCTCCTGGTTTTTAGAGTAAAGAAATGAAGTGTCTCCCTTTGACAGTGTCACATGAAAAAGCAGAGCGTCCAATAAGCAGAGATTCTCAGAAGTACCATTCGACCTGTGTTTGGGATTTCTACTTTTTGGTTTTTGAATAGTGTCAGGGAGAGTTTCAGCTTTTTATGAAGTTATCATGTTAAATTATATGAAACTGGGATGATGGGTCACAGAAAATATTATATTTTCAAACGTTTCTCACTTTCGCAATAGATCACTCACTTTCTTTCCTTCCGGGTCACTAGAGGAGTCACGAGGGGCATTTTGTAGGTCAGTGTGTGTGAACACGGCGTCACAAACCCAATGGAAACAGGAAGTCAGATATATTTACACTTTAGATAAGTTTCAAAAGCAAGATACTGAACAGAACTCGAGTTAACAGGTGGAAAATAAAAATGTAACTTTGCAGCTGAAATGCTGAATGTTCTGTATATTATATGAATAAAAACTCCATTTTACTGTCTGAACATTCTTGTTGTAAGCTTCTTTAAGATCTGTTTTAAACTGCCCACCCAGAAGTGAACATTTGCGAACATCAATCAAATGTTCATCGAATGTTTGTTTATTGTTCAGCAAGTTTGCGAACGTTCATGTAATGTTCATGATGTTTGTGTAATGTTTGCATGGAAGCAACATTTGCAAACGTATGAAATGTTCATAGAATGTTTGCATAATGTTCAGTGTGTTTGCGAACATTCATATAATGTTCATGTTGTATGTGTAGAGCTTGCCTCTAAATAAAAGTCTATTCCCCATGAAGCTATTATGATATTATTTTTTAATTCCTTTGAACAAAATTAAAATGCATAATTAAAAAATAAATATGATTGCTAGCTTATGTCACTTCTATGTGCAGAAAATGTTTGCTATGAGGCATAAAATTCGTGTGATTCGCCTATTTCAATGGCAGGTTTTCGCCAGGGAGGGTTATCGCCATAAATCGTCTAAATAGACACGCTCAAAATTAGCCCCACTTAATGGGTGGTATGCTGTTCAGACGTGTTGTACTCAGACGTGTTCTATATAGGCGTGTTATAAATACAAATAGTTTTTATAAATATCAAACCTATGATGCTTCTATGTGTATGTTTACAAGTAGTGTTTGGAATTTTAGGCCAAAATATTAGAGAAATGGCATGAAATGCTGTTTTTTTCTCCATATATATTGAGAAACTACATTCTCAAAACATAAAAGAATATAAAGTGCTGTTTAGGCCTATAGTAGACAAGCAAGCGCATTCCCCCTGCTTTTACTATATATTTTACCATACAAATGTGTCGTCAGTAAATCTAAAACCATGCACATTTTTGCATTTTAATACCTGGTTTATTAAATATAATTCCATAAATTTGACAAATTAGGGCTAATCTGTAGTAATCCCCTATATATAGACTTAACGTCCACTATCCAAGCAGGTAAAAAACTTAACTCATGAATCTATTTATGACCTATAATATAGACATTTTTATTTATGGAGTTTTAGAAAATTTTTAGAATACAGTGAAAATGATAATAAAGTAATAGCAAAAAAAAAACCAAAAACAAAATAGGCCCCCTTAGATATTTAACGGATCTAACATGGCGGCAGCAGCAACTGCTGCTGCTGGTGTCACTAGTGTTCGTAAGAATCCTGAAGTTTATGAAACAGTTAGTGGTAAAGTGATAGTGGAAGATGAGTTCCTTCACTTTATATCGGTTAAGATGAGAACTTTGCCGCACGATGAAATTGTACTGTTGGCCGTAAACAATTTCTCTTCTGAGTGGATTGAATCGTCCAAGTGAACGCTGTTTGAATTGTGTCCAACAAAGCAGCGTCACACTAAACATAAGGGCGCACAGAAAGACGCCAATAACATCAAGGACTGTCTGAAGCTGCTTAACGAGTGCGGTGAGTGTATACCCAGGTTTGTTTCATATTTTCTGGATGAACTCCCACCTGTTGTCTTCGGCAACATGGATGCCTCGGCCTTGCTCAGTAGAATGGAGCGCCTTAGCCCGGAGGTCTCTATGCTAAGGGGAGCTGTGGAATCCCAGGCTAACGTGAGTGAAAATTTGGGACTGACGACCACTGCTCTGGAGCGCCGGCTGACGGATATTGAAACATCCTGTGGATTTTGCCGGGCTAGCGAGGGTGCATCGGGTATAGGACCAAGTCAGAATGGTACACCGGGCGGACTTTTGAGAGACAGCATAAAGCAACGGCCGGGGGAAGTCGTGAACCAACAGTCACTGTCTCCGACGTGGTCTACTGTCCTCAAGGAAGGAAAACCGAAGGCTCAGAAACCTTTAAAAGTAGCCGCGACCGTGAGCTCGGGATCCCAAAATCGCCCTAGGAGGGAGCAGCGCAGGGAAGGGATAATAGGCACTGACACGGCCAGTAACATCTTCACAATCAAAACCAAGCTGGTGAGTGTTTTTGCAACTAGATTTTCCCCTGATCTTGATGCCGATACTCTGGGTGCCCACTTATCCGTGAAACTGGGTAAACCTGTAACCTGTCGGAAGATTGACTCTACACGCAACAGGTTTAGCTCGTTCCATATCACCGCAGAGTGTAATGAAGTTGCTGATATGTACAACACACATCTCTGGCCATCGGGTGTGTATGTGCGCCGTTTCTTTGAGGCTCGTAGACCAAGAATGAACACACTGTAAAAAAAATACTGTTGTTTTTACGGAAAAAAACTGGCAGCTGGAGTCACCAGAAAAAAAACGTAAAATATACAGCACAATGGTAATTGCTTTTACGGTACAGCTTGTACGTATTACAGCTAAATTCAGCATATAAAACACTGGACTTCTGTAATATTAGATACTTTAAATTGTAAAATGTACATGCTGTGCTGTAAAAGCAATTACCATTTTGCTGTATATTTTACATTTTTTTCTGGTTACTTTAGCTACCTTTTTCTGTAAAACATACAGTAAAACTGTAATTGATTTTACCACAACATGTACATTTTACAGTTAAAACCAGCATATATGACAGAACTTCTGTGTGTTATATGCAGGTTTCAACAGTCTAATGTACATGTTGCATAGTTAAAGCAATTACTTTTTTTTGCAGTTTATTTTACAGAATTGTTCTGGTGACCCCAGCTGCCAGTTTTTTTCCGTTAAAATAACATTTTTATTGCATATGAAAATCCATCGAATTTCACTAAAAAGAATAAACATTACTTCAATCCAAAGTCTCAAATTGTTAAACAGGACCACTATACTAGAATAGAAATCAAGGCATGTCACAGGCATTCAATTAATCACAGATTCTATTGTAATAATGAAAAATCATAACCATAAGGATGCCACAGAAACCTATTATCAAACATATTAAAGGGAAAAAAAAAAATATATATATATATATATATATATATATATATATATATATATATATATTAAAGGAAAAATACTGTTGTTTTTTGCTATTGGGTCCATATTCATGGTGTAAAATACTGGGCTTTACTCAGCCATGGTCGTTGTGTGTAATTTGGAGCACTTACAAAGGTATTGGGTTTGGTGATACAAATGACATGCCATTCGTACAGATAAGTACTGTAAATGCATGCACTAAATACATTATTTTTACATATTAATTATGATACGAGGGTACTAATAGTGTGTAGTGAATGTGGGGAAAACAATTTTGGTAGTCTAAGATGGAGACAAATGATTGAATGGCTGCACCATCTTGAATTGATGTCATCACAATCGGCCTTCAGGACACTCAAATTTTCCACATAACCCCAATGTTTCAAACCAAAACCATTTACTACACATTATTAATGCAATCATATCACAACTAATAAAAAAATATTTTGTCATGGATATCAATCAATATCACCCAACCCAATATCTTTAGAAGTGTTCCAAATTACACAAACCACCATAGGTTAGTAGAACATGGTATTTTACACTACATAAATAAGGGCTCAATGGTTCTTTAAGGTCATTGGTTCTCACAACATCAGAGTCAAACATGTTTTGTGGATCAGTCATGTTCACAGCAACAAAATCAAACAGGCCACATGCATGTGTGGGTGGCTTTGTAAAAAAACAATGGAGATACATAACCAAGTTTTGGTAATCACAAGACTGCCACAGAATTGGCAAACGTAACAGGAACATTGGTTAATCGAGCAGTTCACATTGGTTCTTATAATCAAACATGTTTTGAAGAATTGCCAAATGTGTGTAGAGAGTACACAAAACATAAAAACACTTCAAAAGGTTGGTAGCGCGTGCACGCATGAGAAGAGAGAGAGAGAGAGAGAGAGATATGTAAATGCAGAGAGAGAGAGAGAGAGAGACGCAAGTGATGTGCCGTGTGTCTTAGCTCTTGCTTCAAGTCTTTCCAGAGGGGCCAAGGAGAGGTTCATCTTCCTGAATGGTGGACATCAAAACAAAATATTTACAATGGTATACAAACCTGAAACCATACAGACCTAAAATAAAAAAAAAAGTGTGAGTAGTCCCTCTACTCTCAAATGGTTTTAGGCTACATGAGAACAAAAATTAACAGAATCAAATTTAATTTATCTAATTTTAGGTATTAATGCATTTTAATGCAGCAATTATGTCACATATTGCATATGCCTTGCTGCTCAACCAGTTGGCAATCAAATAATAACGGCATTAGCCATTCAATCATACAAACAAGCAAATCAAGATATATGGGTCATTCTTATGATGTTCCACGTGGTGTTTACCCATGGGGTAGTTCAAATTGCCTGTGCAGATTGCATACATGTGTTCAGCCAGTCTACCCTGAAAACATTGTGTTGTACTTATGTAGAACACTTTTCAAACTCAGTTGTCTAACCTACCATGTTCAGGCATTGCACCATTCGTGATCTGCCAGGTCTTGAATTAGCGTGAGGACACGAGGGTTGACCTGTAGCCGGGAAGAGGTCTTCACCACCTTTGTTCCCTTCTCGGGGTTAATGGAGAAGAAGCACCTTAAAGGGGGAGGGCACAACAGACATGCAGAAATCTGTTGGAGAGTCATGACCATCTCTCATTTTTTTTAAATGTCAGTCGTTTATAAAATTAAATAAAAGTGTCTTACTACACTGAAGTAGTAAAATCAGAGGAACTGATAATTTTGCAGTAATTTCATTTTTTTTTTTTTTTAAAGCGTTGCACGTACCCCGAGTAGTGGGAGATTTCACCTTCTTCATGCAAAAATTACACCAGGCACTAGGCAAAAAAGGGTTAATGTGTTGCTTGCAAGCCAAATGAACATACCTCTGCAGAAACTCCAGGATTGACGCAAGCTCTTCTGGATAGTGAATGTTGAAGCAATAATAGCTCCCGAACATCAGGCAGACTGCAGTCATGAAGGAGGGGATATTGTCATTCACTATTTGTTTGTCCACACTCAACATGTACCTCTTCGAGGAAAAGCAGGACCGCCCTAAAACGAGAACATCATGACAGTTTAGCCTAAATAAAAAAAAAACATGTTAACATTCTTGTTTATCCAGAAAATCTTACGCTACGTTCACACTGCAAGGCTTAATGCTCAATTCCGATTTTTTTGTGAAATCCGATTTTTTTGTGAGGTCGTTCACATTAACAAATATATGCGACTTGTATGTGATCCTCAGTATGAACGAAAAGCGACCTAAAAGTGTTCCGCATGCGCACAGCAGGATACGACGACGTCACACGCAGTGAGCATGGCCAGTGTTTACGGAAGTAAAACCGCCGGTTGCGGTATGACCCATCCAATCTAGCTTGAATAGCTGTATCCCCCCAAATGGAAATCAGCTCCCTAACCTCTGCGTCCTTCCATTGAGAAGATTCAGAACCTTCACAGCCCGAAGCGTCCCTCGCACTGATGTCATGCGCAGGGGCGCAGATACGTTTTTTGAACTGGGGGGGGACAAAAAACTGGGGGGGGGGGGGACAAAGCTGCCAGCAAACCAACCCCAACATGCCTGTCAAACTTGTTGTTAGTAACCATAGCAACCAAGCTCGAGCTCGCAACCTGTGCAGTCTGCGCAGCTCAACCAACCGAATATCAGTCTTTGTTTTGTTTTATGTGAGTTGTTGCAACTATATGTATACACTGCTGTGCACCTCAATAAACCGAATGGTAATTAGTCTTTTGATTTTTCCATGAGGTTTGCCTTATGCAAAGAAAGACAGCATAAACATTTTTTCCTCCCTATAAGTAGGGGGGACCGAACGAGGTGAATTTAAATATGACTCGTCCCACCCTCTATCTGCGCCCGTGATTATGCGCCATGTTGTTGTAACTTTTTTGAGAGACCCGCCGCCTACTTCAGCGCAGAATAGTGACGTTTGTGGCTTGTTGATGACGTGTAAGTCGGATGAATGCGACCTGGCGGTTCAGACTGAAGTCGCATATGAAAAGAGCGGATAGGAATTGGAATTAGCACCACATATCCAAACGGCCTGGGTCGGATTTGAAAAAATCGGATCTGTGTCGTTCATATTGTCAATAAAAGATCGGATACAGGTCACATATGGGCGAAAAGATCGGATTTGAGTCACTTCAGCCTGCAGTGTGAACGTAGCCTTAGTCAAAAGAGGCAAGTTGTGGGCAAATCGATATCTTTTTGAAGCTTGAAGATATTTTGTCCATTTCAAATTTTGAGTATCATGTGGGTTGGCCTAACAAGTCCACTGTCCAGAGGTAAAGTAAGCAGTACCTTCTCACCCCCATTCAGAATTGGAGCAGAAGTAGTATGTTAGAGATGCAAACGAAGTGTCTTCAAGCTACGAAAAGTAGTCCAATTGCCTATGACTTAAGTCTACTTGATTGTTCCTGAAACATTGCAGAATGCAATGACAAGATATGCTTTTGGCCCACATTTAAGGCTAGTGATGTTTATTACCATTAAAACATCTAGACAGGTCATTTTGTGAAAAATTGAAATGCTTGTGTGGTATAACTCCTTTGCTATGCTTAAGCACCCCCAGTATTTTCCTTCTCTGGACAAACACATACAAATTGGTGCACATACATGCATTGTACACAAATATGTAAAAAAGTGGCAAGTGGGAAGTGCAGAGGATGCCTCCATGGCCAATAATTGACAAGCTGGTAGGTTATGATAGTGACATTTATGTCTACCGGGGCATTTAGACACTCAAGTCTAAATGCCCAGGTGTGTTGGTGTGTGCATGTGTGTATATATATCCATCATTACCTGCCGGTTGCCGCCCATACTACTCTGAAGTCATCCTCTGCAACCCCGCTTGCCAACTTTTCCCAGGCCTCCCCAATGAAAGAATACCAAGAAAAACTTACCACACACAACAATTGTGGGGGTAATCTCGAGTTGGTCCACGTCTACTTCCCGCCCTAGGCAGGTGTCCTCCACATAGCAGAACATTGAGTTTTCTTGGTCATCAAAGTGGGAAAGTAGAAGGAGGATCATCTCTTTGAGATCTTCGGAGCAACCAATTGCCTCTCCCCTCACCATTTTCAGCTTTGTTAGGGCCTGTAGGAACCTTTTGTTCTTTGTCGGACAAACTGTGTTTAGGTAGTTCAGAAGGCGTTTCCCTTTCAGATCCACATTCCGTGAAAAAGTGTCTATCAGATCAATTCCGGTCAAATGTTTGAAATGAACTGCCATGCCAAGTTCTTCAAACCAAAATGGCCACTCATCAAGAAGTTGCTTCACATGTTCCCCCAGGTTCACTTGTTTCCTCTGTGTGTAGTAAGTAGCTTTCATAAGATCTTTTACTTCCTGTGGATTTGCATCAGGTTGTTGAGACATCACCTTCAGCTTTTCTTTTTTCTCCTGCTGCGTCTCAGGGGTCTCTTCTAGGGGAAGAAATTTCACATGCCAATTTATGCACCCATAGGTGTCTTGGACAGCTGCCCTTTTTTCTGGGGGTATTTCATCAGTGTCTGAGTCTGCTGTGAGATGACGTCTTTTTATGATTTTTGGGGTCATGTTTCGCTTCACATTTTCAATCCGGTTCTGTAGTTGCTTCGCCAGGGAGTGATAACCAGGCCCAATGATGTCTCCTTCTATAACGTCTTGTAGGGATTGTGGGAATTTTCCCACCATTTTTTTGGCAACCTCCACGCAGTGCCTTTTACTGATGTGTGTCTTTTCTGGATTCAACTCACGGACCAAGATCCGGACCATTTCTCTCCTCAGCTGAGGACTTGGACGCTTCCCTCTAGAGAGACACTGCATTAGTTTCTCAGGGAACTTTTCACACGGGATGACGAACTTCTCATCTCATCTCATTATCTCTAGCTGCTTTATCCTTCTACAGGGTCGCAAGCAAGCTGGAGCCTATCCCAGCTGACTACGGGTGAAAGGCGGGGTACACCCTGGACAAGTCACCAGGTCATCACAGGGCTGACACACAGACACAGACAACCATTCACACTCACACCTATGGTCAATTTAGAGTCACCAGTTAACCTAACCTGCATGTCTTTGGACTGTGGGGGAAACCGGAGCACCCGGAGGAAACCCACGCGGACACGGGGAGAACATGCAAACTCCACACAGAAAGGCCCTCGCCGGCCCCGGGGCTCGAACCCAGGACCTTCTTGCTGTGAGGCGACAGCGCTAACCACTACACCACCGTGCCGCCCGGATGACGAACTTATCCAGCCAATCATTGCCTGGGCTGTTGGAGGATGAACTATTTGGTGATTGCATGGGTGAAGCAGATGAGGTGGATGGTTGCGGTGATGCATTAACAGATGAGCTGCTGGTTTCAGAAATCTGGACTGCTTGCAAACACAGACAGACACAAACACAACAAATGTTTCTTTAGGTCACATCTAATTTCGATACTTCCAAGTATGGTATGTTTCAACTAGAAGAACAGGTTGAATCCTATAACTGCATTTACTGACTTACATGTCAGCTTCCAAGCTGCAACGGCTTTCCGGGCTTGAATTGGCCTCAGTGCTGGGAGCAAATCCGCCTCCTGTATGAACCGAAAGTCTTCAGATGTCTCCACACCAAGGGACTGTAAGGTCTCTTCAAGCATTTGCTTTGACATCTCAGGGAGGTCAGACAAGACTTCATCGATTGACGTTCTTAGAAACGTTTTTGTCAAATCCATACTTTCTGTAATCAAAGAAGAACAAGTGAAATCAGAGGGGTTCCACAAGCCAATGCAGTGGACAACTTTTCGATTACAATTAATGTTTGATGATTGCATGTATCCAACAATTATATAAGTACACAAACCCCATTTGGACAAGCAGGCATTAAAATGTCACAGATTTGCATTTTAAGTCAGGGTTAGAGATTTCTGAATGTCTGGACCGCTCATACGTTCAAATTTATATCAAGCATATTAACTATATACATCTTCACTTATAAACTACAAAGTGGGATACCTATAACAAGTCAGGCCTTACTGGTTGGCACATTGTGTGATTAGCATGCTGTAGATGGATATTCTATTTACAGTATAGTGTGTGAGATTTCTACCAAGCATATTAACTATATACAAGTTCACCTATAAACTATAAATTGGGATAGCTATAACAAGTCAAGCCTTACTGGTTGGCACATTGTGTCTGGTGGCATGCTGCAGATAGTATAGTGTGTGAAAAACTTCACTGTGACAATACACTGTGCTTTAATGGAATGACACGGTGCCCGTTGATGATGTATGACTTTAAGGGATAGAAATCTACCAAATTAGCAATGTGAAGGCAAAGCAACTGTGCAGTCAATTTTGTCACAGAGTGCAGGTGATATTCATTGTGATATGCAGATGAATGCATGTCCAACACAAAATGAACATTTGCATTATGTTGGATTAAAATGATAGCAATCTCTCCAAACTCAATGGACTCATCATTTTTTGTAATGAGGAAATCTCCCTTTTTGTATGATGTGCCCTTATACTGGATGTCTGTGGAGACACATGTGTCATTTTCTGAAAATCCAAAACCAGCAACAGCACCCTTAATGGCATCACTGTAAAGGCTGGGGACAAAAGAACAACAGTTTTTCACCTGTAACAACTGACTGCATCCTAATCCAGCTGATAGATATGCCTGAAACATTTGGTGTCTTTCAGACAAAGTGAGACATATGTTTTTAAAGTTTTTCAAATGCCTTGCGCACCTTTTGAAATAGGCATGCTTGCTTTCAAATCGCATTGTCCATAATCTGATAAGTGGGCCAAATTTTAGAATAAGTGCAGGATAGTGTCGTAAGTAATGATGTTTAGGCTTCAGTTTACTCTCAGGAAACAAGTCCTTTCTTGAATCCAAATAATCTTGGATTGTTATCTCAAGGTAAGCTACCTGTGGCATGGAAATGTTTTGAGCACAAACCAAATCCACAACATCTTTAAGATGTAGTGTTAACTGCCACACAGCATCATCTGGATCTTGCACTTTATCACCAATCAGCACAGGCAACAACCTCAAAAAATTCCAATTTTGCACCGCCTGACCAGAGAGTTTACCTGCATCAGGGTTGACACTGCATGGCTTTGTGAGGGCATCAGATCCTTTGTATTTGAATTGTTTGATTCGCCGATTCAAAACTGAGTATGTAAACCATCTCTTTGTTTTAATGAAATACTTCAAGAACAGTGCAACGTCATAGGATACAATGCCCTCAAACAAGTCATGGCCCAAGCAAGGTGGAAGACCCGGTTGACATACATGAAAAGATTCCAAGTCATTGAAAACGGAATTTACCTTAATTCCCTTCACGTCTCGAATGCCTTCTTCTTGTAGGCGTGCAAGAGCTGCCTTGTAGTTATCTGGGTTCCGCTGTGGACCACAAACAAGGGGGTCATCATGAAAATCATGCCGAGTTATTTCACAGTATCTGCAGAAGCACTGGGATTGGCTGAAATTTTCTGTAAACCCTCCAATGCTGTGTGATCCCAAATTGTCACCAGCAACACAATACAAAGCCCCTTTGACTGTTTCACCACCAACAGTAATCCCATTTTCTTCCAGATCTTTTAAATCATCCAACAGCTCTGAAAAGATCTTACCAGGTCCAAATTGTTTAAAATCATTCTCACCACATAGTAAGACCAGGGACATGTGATCAGTGTTGGACCTCACATGAACAGGCAAGTTAGCAACAGAACAGTAGACTGCTACAAGTTTGTGTTTTTTCTTTGCAGAGCCAAGAGGATTTACGATTTCAAATGCATCCTGGTACAGAATAAGCTTCAAAGACCCTGGATTTTCTTTGAAGAACTTGTTTGACTTGCATATTTTACCATCTTCTATATCACAAAGCACATCTGTACCGGAGTGACAAGACTGTTGTGAAATTGCAGTTTTCCAGAATTCAGATTCTAATAAGTTGGCCAATGTCTGCTTCACTGGAATGTAATAAGCAAACCTCTGTGTCAAATTTTCATCGCTTCCTAATGTAATCTTTGTAGGTTCTATGTGCCGGAACATGCTTTTGAATGTCTGTGCCCTTGAATATATTGACCTTAGTGGGCCCTGGTGAGAGCTGGAGAAGAGGTCAGAATCCCTAACACAGGCTGCAACTTTATCAATGGCATCTTCTGTCAAACTCAGTTCCTCTCTCAAAAGTGTATGCAGTTTACTTATAGTGTATTCCTGTCCCATTTCATGCAAATTCTGCATTTCTTCAACAATTATTTGTATGGTTGAAGACGGAAGGAGGAGCTGGCCTTGCAATTTAAGATAGAACATGCACATATTTCTAAGAAAAGTCTCATTGAAATTCTCAGTCAAACCATTTGTTACATCATCAGTGGCTGGATTCTGGGGGGTGTCGTTAAACACAGTCTCAGAGGGGGACTGCGGTGAAACCTCCTTATAGATTTCATTTATGTCACTAGCTGAACACTCCCTATGTTTCCTGGACACGTGCGCAGTAAAGGATGACTTTAATGTGAACGTACTTTTGCAGCCTCTTACTGGACATGCCACAGGTCTCCCTTCCACAAAATGTTCTTTCAAGTGGGACAAAAGTTCCCTAACGGTCTGAAATTGGCGCGCGCACAGTGCAACAGCGCAAGCAAATTTTGAAACAATGGGTGACGGCCAACAAACGGCAAGAGCGGGTAAATTGTGGTGGCGATAGAAATGACCCCTAAACGCCGAATAAGTACAAAATGTCTGCTTGCACGTGTCGTATTCACATTTAAAAACACAACGGGGTTCATTTCTGTGAATTCGACAGTGTAGTACATAACCTTTAAAGCTAGCAAAAGTTCGGTTGCAAAACCGACAGACAACCATTTTAGCTTGTGCTAAACTGCCACAGAAAGGACATCAAACAACATCACATAGCGAACATAACCAAACATAGACAGACTTACAGTGATAGCTGGAAGTATGTAGGCTACATGCATAAATGCATGTGCAAGTCGTAATAACAATTAAAATCGAAGTTTTTCACAAAACGTTCTTCACTAGACTACACCACAACGTGTCTGCGGAGGGCGCACTGACAGAGAGAATGAGCTCACGCAGAGATCTAACCAGAGCACATTCGAAGACATCCGGGATTTTTACTCGTCTTGACAACGAGTCTATGGCAACCAGCGAATCCAACTATAATGCCAGTTCTGCATAAATAACGCCAGTAGCAGAAGACTGCATTTAGTATTGGATTATTTTTTAAGTAGCCTATTATTATGCAATTGCAATGGGTATTCCCCTCCCCCTTTAAATTCACCACAGTGGTGTTCAACGTCCTGATATGGTATTAGCACATGGGAAAGAATGTAAAAGCTAAAGCTCTGGAACTAGCTAGCAGCATAAAACGAACAGGCTGGCTGACTTGACTGACTCAAAAAACACGTTCTCAAGGAACAATTCATGAACGACGCTACACTAGGATATCCGAAGCAGAAGCAGAGAAAAACAAATTTTGTTAACTATGTAGGATAGTCTACTTACCAGACACTTATTGGCTCCTCCAACTTTCTTCAGTGTTCCCAAGGTGATCTGCTTCAACTGCCCCCTACAACTTTGCGAACACTTTGTGAAATCTGCTCCATGGTTAACTTTGAGATGAATAATAATAAATAACTTGAAAAGCGCTCAGAGAGCGCAGACCTCCGCCAAGGCAATGCAATTCCAGACAAGGCTTATACCCCCATTATACCATTTCGTTTAATTCTTTATTGATTATTATGTTATTTATTCGCCTATTAGCTTTTTAGACAAAGTGTAGGCTATATTTAGCCTAATTGTAAGCCTAATTCTAACATTATAGGCCTAATTGTATTGCACTTTATATGTAGGCCTATCACTTTGTATTTGCAGTAGCCTATGCCTATTTGTGTCAATAATATGTATTTTCAACAACAAAAATGTGTTCAAAAAACAATATGTTTCAGTCAAAATTACAGTTAAATTTGGTATTACATTTCACTAAATTATACTGTTAAGTTTACAATGTTTCGGTGTTACACCTTTTACGGTTTTTAAATGTTGCTATTTTACAACATTTCACCGTTATTATTACGGACATTTTTTACAGTGCAGTGTAAGCCCACCTGCGTCTGTCCTCGAATCTGGCATAGAGGAGAAGAGCCCTGGAAGTGCAGTTGTAACTGTAACGTCCCGGGGAAAAGAAGGCCACGTAGATCATCATGAATAAATGACTAGAATTAATATAGTGTCTTATAACGCGTGTGGTTTGCGTGTTGGGCACACTGAGGCAGACAAAGCGCGCCACTTTGTGGTGGACAAACTTTTAGAGACTTGTGATGTACTGTGTGTTCAAGAGATGTTTTTACCTAAACAAGATCTAGAGAGTCTGAACTGTCGAATTTTTATGGAGCTGGTGAATCCACTACAGACCTGAGTACTAGAATTATAAGGGGCAGAATTGCTGGCGGTGTTGCTATACTGTGGCACAAAAAGCATGACCAACTGGTTAATGTAATTAGACTGGGTGTGGACTGGGCCATAGGACTTAAGTTCATTTGTGGAGATAAGAACTTTATTGTCTTGAATATTTATACACCTTATGAGTGCTCCCAAAATGACGATGAATTTCTCAATAGACTGTCTTTCATTATGTCCTTTATAGAAGATAATGCCTCTACTTGCTTTTTTATTGTGGGCGATTTTAATGCAGATGTTTCTGATAACCACTCTGTTTTTGCTAAACATGTTGGGCAGTTCTGTTCTGATAATGGCCTGATCTTATCTAGTAAAGTGCTCCTGCCTGATGACAGCTACACTTATATTAGCGATGCATGGCACACTACCTCATGGTTAGATCATTGTGTCTGTACAGCGGATGCTCATGATTCAATTGAGGCTGTTAGGATTAACTATGAATTTGCCACTACAGATCATGTACCCTTCTCCTTGTCAGTTGATATGGATTGTGCACCTGCTCAGACATTTGTTGATACCAATTTAAACATGGGAAAAATAGCATGGGGTAATTTGTCTGAAAAAGATCTATTTGATTATAGTCACCTATCGGACACAATGCTTAGTAATATTTATGTATCAAGGGATGCCATCTTATGCTATGATATTAATTGCAAGAGCCCTCAACATAGCACTGATTTATGTGATATGTATGAGCATATTGTGAGGTCTCTCCTTGTTTCAAGTGGGTCATTGTGTAAAACCAGCTCTCATAGCATCAAGCCAGGTTGGAATGATTTTGTAAGCGAGCTTCATGCAGAAGCTAGAAGTGCTTTTAAAGCATGGGCTGCTGCAGGTAAAATCAGGCAAGGTCCGTTGTTTGACTATAAGAAAAGAACAAATGCAAAGTTTAAATATGCCTTGCGTTTTATTAAGTCATATGAAAATACCTTGAGGTCTGATTCTCTTGCAAAGAAACTGTATAATAATAATCACAAGGAATTTTGGAAAGAAATTAAATTTTTAAACACTTGTAAAACATCTTTACCAACTAATATTGATGGCGTCATTGGTGTCAATGAAATTACTAAGCTATGGCAGAAGCACTATAGACCCTTTTCACGTGACGTCACGACAAACGCGGCCGCCATTTTGGACATGTACTATCAGTAGTTTACCACAGCCAGCATTGAGGAACGGCAGCAAAGAAAGTGTTTATTTTCAGCAAGACTTCCATCATGCCACTATATTGTTGTGCACCTGGATGTAGTAACCATCAACAAACAAGGCAAGGTTTATCATTTTATCTGATCCCGACGGAGAAGATGGATAGCAGCGATTAACAGATTGGCAGCCCTCGGCATACCAACGCTTGTGTAGTGACCACTTTGTTGGAGGTAAGACGAATAAAATTAGCCAGAAAAGGCATTACATTGCTGTTAACATTCTGTGGCGGCGAGTGTGTAACCAAATAGGTTAAAATAACCCATTGTAACCTCTTTGTTCTTCTGTAGTAGCTATTGTTGACTAGCTAATGTCAACAACATCATAGCCGGTATGTTACTGTAGCAATGTTTACGTTCAGTCATTTGGATGACTGTTAAAACCTTTCAGTCTCAAGTTTTTCCGTTACTGTATTTACTAGTTTACTGTAATTATGATCCGGCAGCTATTTACACTGGATCCAGTGTAAATATCTGCCGGAGCCAACGTCCGAGAATTAAGCAGTGCGCTCTGGCTTGCTCCCGGAGTGTTTCGGCCGAGGTTCCGGAGCACGCTCCGGCTTGCTCCCCCTCAAATTAAGCAGCGCGCTCCGGCTTGCTCCGGAGCAAGCCGGAGCGCGCTGCTTAATTTGAGGGCGAGCAAGCCAGAGCGCGCTGCTTAATTTGAGGGGGAGCAAGCCGGAGCGCGCTCCGGAACCTCGGACGTTGGCATGTATGTGTATGGCGATGGGTTTTTAACAACATAGGTATACAGATCATGTGGGCTGAAGTCAGGTAAAGACGAGGGCTTCGTGTACTTCCGTACATCAGTGAACAATCCTGGTGGAAGCAGGTAAACGTCGTTCTCTAAGCTTGCTAACCTCAATTTTTGCAAATACCTCTCCCTCTGCTCGCCCTGTAAATGCCCTACGTCGCTGGATAGTGAAGGTGTTTTCTGCATCTCGCTCCTTTTTCTTTTATGTTTTTCGTTTGTCACCTTCCTTGCATTCAAACTGATTCGAGCGGAAGTCCACTACATGTCCAAAATGGCGGTCGCGTTTACGAAGGTCACGGGACTGAAAAGGGTCTATAGGGAGCTGTTTAACTGTGTGAAAAGTAACACCTTCGTAGTGGGTGAAATACAAGATAATGAGATTGTTACTGTCTCCCCACAAGAGATATTTAATGCAGTCATGTCTTTGAAAGACAATAAGGCATGTGGTACAGATAAGATCACTGTAGAGCATTTGAAATATGCAAGCAGAAAACTCTGTCCATTACTTTCTATGTGCTTCTCTGGTTTTTTAGTTCATGGAGTTTTACCTGACTCAATGCTTTCTGTTATGCTGTTGCCCATTAATAAAGACAAGGCGGGTAAGATAAACTCTCTGGATAATTACCGACCCATAGCCTTAGCTAACATACTGTCAAAGGTCTTAGAGAGGATCTTGCTGAATCGGTTGGAGGAGGTTGCTGTGACCTCGGACAACCAATTTGGCTTTAAACCTAAACATGGCACTGATATGTGCATTTTTGCACTCAAAGAGATCCTTGATCTGTATAATAGGCACAACACAACCATTTTTATGTGCTTCATTGATGCTTCTAAGGCCTTTGATCGTGTAAACCACGAGAAATTGTTCTTAAAGCTACTAAATAGAGGAGTTCCCAAGGTTCTAATTAGAATCTTAGGTGGGGTTTACATTAGACCGTATCAGCGGATCATCAGATTAACGTTTTTAAAACGATTCGCGTGCACACAGCAACGCCAATACACGGATACGCGAATCACATGACTAATTAGACGGCACGTAAGTTGAAATGTGTCAGTGTGGCTCAGCGCTTCCTCCTCAGCGGCTGCACTCCAAATCACTCCGCCCTGAACAGCGAGTGCCCTCTGGAGGGTGCGCACTCCGGCCCTGCGCAGCTCACAGAGCGCGCGAGTGAAGCGCACGAGCAGTGATTCGGGACTGAGCCACTGTGTGTGTGATCCCAGTGCATATCGGGCATGCGCAAGTCACTCACCACTTGCAAGTGGAAGGATGGCAAGCCTAAAGACAATCATAACTACACAATGGGCAGTATTTGCATCTTACCATGAACAACATTAAGAATGACAAAGCAAAGCATTATATTCATACTTTTATACTCTTTAATGAAAAACAAAAAGGTGATACAAGGCGGGAACAATAGCAGGAAGTGAAGTCCGCGCCGTTTTTCAGCAGTCGCGTCACATGACCAACGTGGCATGAACAACGCCAGCGAATCAGGAAGGTGGATGTCACAGTGACGTTGTCCAATGACGACGTCAGCTAGAGCTCAGCACTGCATTTCCTCGTTCCTCAATGTTTACACAGCACCGGATCAGATACGAACTGGGTTGAATACGTGGGCCCTGGCGGATTCAAGTTGTTCCGCCTGTGGAGTCGTTTCCCGGCGTTTTAATGTGAACGGACAGTGCATCCGCGACGAAAACGAGACGGATACAGTCTAATGTAAACACCACCTTAGTGTACTGGTATGGGCAGCAGTCTATGTTTGTGAAATGGGGTAACAATATGTCTGACCCTTTGGAAATGGAGTCAGGCAGGGGAGTTTGTTGTCCCCTTTTCTCTTTAACATATATATGGATGGTCTCTCAACACTTCTAAACAGCTGTAGAACAGGCTGCATGATTGGTGACCGCATCATCAATCACCTGATGTATGCAGATGATTTGGTGATTCTGTGTCCATGCAGTGCTGGGTTTCAACAGCTGTTGAGAATATGCTCTCAGTATGGCTATGACTTCGACATTAAATACAATGCCAAGAAGAGTAATATAATGATTATTAGAAGTAAAGATGATAAGAAATTGCCCAGTCCTAATTTTTTCTTGTCTGGTATAGCTCTCAGCATATGCAGTGAGGCTAAGTATCTGGGCCATTACATAACTGATGATTTGTCTGATGATTGTGATATCTATAGACAGTATCGAATGGTATATGCTCAAGCTAACATGCTTATAAGAAAATATGGAATGTGTTCATCCTATGTTAAAGTAGCACTTTTTAAAGCATTTTGTATGCCGATGTACACTGCCCATCTGTGGAGGAGATATGAGAGTAGTAGCATCCATAAGCTCCATGTGGCATATAATGATGGAATGAGGCTGTTGTTAAAAGTGCCCAGATGGAGTAGTGCTAGTTATCTTTTTGTGCAAGTTGATGTCCCCACATGTCCTGCTGTACTCAGGAATCTTATGTACAGATGTATGTGTAGGTTAACAGCGTCTAGCAATGGTATAATTGTAGCCTTAGTGAATCCTGCAATGAGTGCAGTTAGATTTACCTCCACATTGTGGAACCATTGGAGATGCAGTCTGTATTGTATGTGACGACCTGAGTTTTTCATGGATGTCTATGACTTTTTTTTTAGTTGTTTATTTTTTACTAAATCTATAATATGTCTGTATGTCTTTTTATGTAGTTATGTATCTATGGACCACTCTTGTGTCTGAAATGAAGGTTGATTGATTGATTAACGCATTCATAATTTGAAATTTGAATTTAGCCTAAGTCTGGCTGACATTTGATTGTTAGACCACCTGTCTTAAGATAACAGTTCATATTTATAAATTATCCATGTATCTTAAGACCATCTGCCTTGAAAAACGAAGACCACATTTTTGTGGACAAAGTAGTGATCTTGAATGACAGGTTTCACTGTGTGTGATATAGATTCTAGTATATATGATAAAGTGCCATTTTTGGCAGACTAGTTATATCTATAGGGCCTGCTCCCATAAGATGTCTCTTTTGCCTAATAATAGTAAGATGAGCCAGCTGAAATGTAAAATATCATATGGATAGAAAATTGCAGTCCTTTAATTAAGGCCTATCAAAAATATTGTGTGTTTCCTGTCACAGCCTCAAAAAAATTCAGGGACGGACGGTCGGAAATTTTTTTACATTTTTTTTTATTTTCAGATTTTTTTTGTCAAATAATTTTTTTTATATGTTTTCTTGCAACATTGCCCACAAAATTGTTATGTGATAGTTTCTGATGTACATGTATTTGCATGCTTGTTTTCAGCTAGCATGATGCTGATTTGCAAAATTCCTCTACTTTTGCTGACGTCGAACTGAGCATGGCTCGATTTGAAATTTCATGCTCCCAGACTTAAAAAAAAAAACCTTAGGGTCGGGGATGTTTAGGCAGGGTCGGGCGAGTGACCGGAAACAAGCAATTTTTTTGACAGGCCTTTAGAATTAAAATTTTGCCCATGTTTTTATCCATTCTGGGATTACAATAGCCTTTGCAGGCCTTAATTATGCATGAGTATTTATCATTTGCATGCTTCATTTATTTTGCAGATCTGTCACTGCTTTGAAGGCTTTATCAGGAAAATGAAGATGAAACTTGTGCCCAAACACTGCTTGGATTGATGCATGTTTGTTATGTACTTCTGACTAGTCATGGTTTGATAATATCGTGTCAAAACCATTTTTAGACTTGAATATTGCATGGCATTTGCTATAAAACATAATTTGATTGTATAAACATTGCATGATAGCAATTACTTAGTTAAAATGTGCAGTTATATAACAAAGTACTGAGGATATATTTTTATTTGCATGACTAAATGTCAGGGATATAGATATTTATGCAGTGTTTTATGCCCTCATGTTGCACTAGAATTGCGCATATATATATATATATATATATATATATATATATATTTTTTTTTTTTTTTTTTTTTTTTTTTCTCCTCCACATCTGGGAGGGCGGCGCCCGAGCGCCCCCTATGGGCCAGCCGCCACTGATGTGGACTTTATTTTTAGACAAACAAATGAGAACAGGGGGATGCAAGCTGAATTTAGAATTTTCCACCGATCAAAGTCAGAACGATTTTCATCATGTATTAATTTCACATTTCTGAGTGAAAAAAAAAACACCGTGGGAAAAAAATGCCAAGGACATGACCTCGGTGTCCTCAATGGTAGTTACGGCCCTGGCTGTAACACTTAACACTTAATACATTGCCCACTTAATACAATTGTGTTGCACTGCAATGTAGATCCTAGTCCCTTTACCTAGGATCAGCGATCAAGGCAGAATGTCGATTTTGAATGAAACACTGCATGTGTGACCGAGGTCATCCTGCGACAGTTCGCTCGAACTCGCGACCTTCTAATCAACGTCCCTCTGTCCGGCTTGAGAGCATCGGTGCGAAGCCGCTGAGCTAAAGGTCCGGGCCGATAGCTCAGCAGCTAGCCAGAAATGAACTCGTAGCCTATTACAAGCCTATTACAAGTATTATGGACATTATCACAGTAATGTTATGCTACTGTCTGTGCAAACAATTCACATAACATTATGTTCTAAAAACAGCAGAAAGTAATAGAAAATGAAAAAGTAATAGTCTAAAAATATTAGGTGCCCAACTGTTTCTCATACAGATAATTTAACAAACTGTTATCATATGCTTTGCTGCACAAGTGAGTGAAATGCTGTTTGCCAACACTGTACTCTCCCTTTTTTCCCCTCTTTCCCCAGAAAATTCATTGTTTGTCAAGTAAGCAAGTGCCTTTTCTGAATTGGTACACCACTTCCACAATGGCTTCACGCTGGTCTAAGAGGCGCAAAATTAGGTCACAGCTTAAGGCCACAGAAGCTGAGATATTACAGACCTTTGAAGAGAAATTTAGAGGTTCAAATATGCAAGGCAGCACAATCATAATAAAACATACTGATTGCCAGAGTGTAGAAATACAGTCAGGTTTGTCAGCCTCTGGCCCAGGTACAGAGGATGTACCCATATGTGAGGATTGGGAAAATGAGCCAAATTCACTCGATAACGAGACCCATGAGCCAATGGACACTGTAAATGATAATGACTCAGATTCAGAACATGAGGAGGAACCCAGCCTTGAGTTTTTGTTGATTAGTTTGAGGTATTGGGCTTCAAAATTTTCAGTCTCTCTAGTGGCTCTGACTGCACTTTTGAGCATTTTGCGCTTGTTTCACCCAAAATTGCCCAAAGATGCTCGGACAGTTCTTAGGACGCAAGCTGAAGTACCAACTCAGGAGATGGAAGGCGGGGAATATCACCATTGTGGGCTAGCCACAGGGCTGATGTCAAGGCTAAAAGCTTTGACCTTCTCTGGTAACACTTTGTGGCTGCAGTTCAATGTGGATGGACTGCCACTGTTTAAGAGTAGTAAACTGCAATTCTGGCCAATTCTTGCCACAGTGAATGTGGATCCTACCAGGTCGCCATTTCTTGTGGGCCTCTTTTGTGGTGCTGGTAAGCCAAAAAGTGTGTTTGAGTATTTGGGGCCATTCATAGCAGAGCTGAAAGAGATCCTAGAGAAAGGTATTTGGCACAATGGACGGCAGATACTGATTAAAGTCGGTTCGTTTGTGTGTGATGCCCCTGCCCGAGCCTTTCTCAAAAACATAAAGGGCCACAATGGTTACTCTGGCTGTGATAAGTGTGTTCAAGTGGGTGAATGGCAAGGCAAAATGGTCTTCCCGGAAGTTAATGCGAAACTGAGAACTGATGAAGACTTCAACTCAATGGTTGATGAGGACCACCACTTAAATCAAACACTGTCTCCCCTAGCTTCTGTGGTGAAAATGGTAACAATGTTTCCCTCAGACTACATGCATTCATGTTGTCTCGGAGTAACCAGAAAACTGCTGAATATCTGGATAAAAGGGAAGTCACTGAAAAATAGGTTGGGTAGCCGCACGATTACAGAAATCTCTGATAAACTCTGCCAACTGAGTCCCTACACCCCAACTGAGTTCAGTCACAAGCCCAAGGCCCTCTCAGAGATCGATAGGTGGAAGGCAACTGAACTGCGGTACTTGATGCTATATGCTGGCCCCGTAGTTCTTAACAATAGCATACCCATAGAGATGTACAACAACTTTTTGTTGTTTTCTGTGGCAATGCACCTCCTTCTGTCACCAGGAACGGCTGAGAGCATGATAGACTGTGCTAATGAATTGCTTATTTCATTCGTCAATCACTTTGGGCAACTGTACGGGAAAACTGAAATCACTTATAATGTCCATGGGTTGACACACCTGGCAGCAGAATACAAGGTCTTTGGTCCCCTAGACAACATTGCATGTTTTCCTTATGAAAACTATTTAGGCCACTTGAAGAGCCTGTTACACAAGCCTCACCTGCCTTTGCAGCAAGTCGTTAAGAGGCTTTCAGAGATGCCCACAGAGACAGACTCAAACCAGAACAGCCACAAGTACATGCATCATCACTATGATGGTCCAGTGGTGCCTCACTTAGAGCATGGGGATCAGTACCATAAGGTTGTCACTGAAAAGTCCACCTTAACAACCAACTGTGGAGACAATGGCATACAAATTCTTGAGGACATTGGGATTGTTGAAAACATTGTCAGGGTAGCTTGTGAGACTTTCATAATTTTCCGAACCTTTAGAAAGAAGGACTCCTACTTCCAGTATCCCTTTCCTTCCTCGACAATAGGGCTGTATAAAGTGTCAGGGCTGAGCAAGAGTGTCAGTGTGGTAAAGTTGGACTTGATTAAAAAAAAATACATACTTTACCCCGATAAAACCGATTTCATTGCCATTCCCCTACTTCATACGAAGTAAATATCCTAACTGTCAACCAGTTCATCAAAAGAATCAAATAGTATATTACAGTTCATTCATAAATTCATAAGTCATAAAAAACTCAATCAGTTCAACAATCAGTTCATCAAAAGAATTAATAAATAGTATATTAAATAAATAAATAAAATTCATAACAATCATAATAAATTCATAATTCAGTTATTTGTGTCCTTTTTAGTCCTTACAAACCGCCTCTCTAAATCACAGCAATGAGCCAGTGGTCAATTATCCAGTTCACCAATGGGGGTACAGAACTGGTACCCAATACATGGGTGCAGGGTGACAAAGTCTTCTGGCCACCCTACCCTCCCAAGGACACTGCCAAGCTCCGGGCTGCCGTCAATAGGAGGGATGAGCCAAGTAGTGGGTGGCACATGTATCAGCCCATAAAAGTCCTCTGTAGCCGTGGTGGGTATTGTCAAATAATTTTACATTTGATAAACATGTCAATGTTATCAACACTTGCTCGTATCTGATAACAATTCTGCGTTATAGGGACATTTGAGGAAGCACAGAGGAGCATAGACCGGTACTTGAGGCAGCATTGTGATACAACAGACATGGAGTCAGATGGGGAGGATTCTGGAAGATTGAAGAGGTTTCCTTTAAATTTACAAATTCAAAACCATGCATGTTTTCGGTACTTGGCAGAGTTCCCACTGTTTTAAACGGAATATTCAGTTTTGTTTTGCTTGTTTTTTTCACTTCTAGACCAAATCCAAACTACGTGAATGATGAATTTGACCGGGGAAGTAAAGCATCCAAACATCAATATCCAGCTGCACCAAAAGTTTTACTGCCAGGTATGGCGAGCTGGATGTGTGTGTGTGTGTGTGTGTGTGTGTGTGTGTGTGTGTGTGTGTAAACTTAAAGGAGAAGTTTGGTGTGAATCAATCCATAGCCCTGTTGTTGAAGGTCACTGAATGCTGTTTATAGGAAAAAGAACGAAAAAAATTGATACAATATAGACCGAATAATGAACAAGGCAACTAAGTAAATGGAGCATAGCATCTTCCAGTTTCATTCCGCTATGCCCCATTCAGTTAACAATAGTTATTGGTTTATAACTCGGCCTATGTTGCATCATTTTTTTTTCCCGTTCTTTTTGCTACAGACAGCATTCAGTGATCTCTAACAGGGCTATGGATTGATTCACACCAAACTTCTCCTTTAAGTACAATGGCTTGTAATTAGGCTACCTTCATTTCCCCTAACTCTTTGTTGATACAGCAACAGCATCCACCACCCTGCAGTCCCCACCAAATAAAAGCCCTATATACCACAATCTCGAGTCCCTCTCCAGCTCCTCTCCTCAGTCCACAAATCTCCCGGTCCTGCAATCCTCTGCGATGCTTTCTTTCGCAGAGGACTTCCCAGCCATAACGCATCATGCAGAGATGCCAGCAGTCCATCCCTTCCAAGAGTTTTCACCTGAAGGTCTGTTGTAACAGAGGATATTTCATGTAATATTTAATTCCCATATTCAGTACTGTGCATTATTCATTTTCTCTTCATGGTTGTTACAGATACCAGAGACACTGCCAGGCAGGCTTTAAAAGGCAAGTGCAACTTTTGTGCCTTTATATTATCAGTAGATTGCCACTTGATGTAAATGGCCATATACAATGCCTCTGGAAAGTACACATACCCCTTCCAATGAGTCACCTTTTGTTACATTGCAGCTGTCTCCGAGAATATGTTCAGTTTTTCTCCCCAATCTGTCATCATGTCCAAACAATTTAATTAAACAAAGGTGGTAGGGGGCGGCACGGTGGTGTAGTGGTTAGCGCTGTCGCCTCACAGCAAGAAGGTCCTGGGTTCGAGCCCCGGGGCCGGCGAGGGCCTTTCTGTGCGGAGTTTGCATGTTCTCCCCGTGTCCGCGTGGGTTTCCTCCGGGTGCTCCGGTTTCCCCCACAGTCCAAAGACATGCAGGTTAGGTTAACTGGTGACTCTAAATTGACCGTAGGTGTGAATGTGAGTGTGAATGGTTGTCTGTGTCTATGTGTCAGCCCTGTGATGACCTGGCGACTTGTCCAGGGTGTACCCCGCCTTTCGCCCATAGTCAGCTGGGATAGGCTCCAGCTTGCCTGCGACCCTGTAGAAGGATAAAGCGGCTAGAGATAATGAGATGAGATGAGATGAGATGAGGTGGTAGGATGTAGACTTGTGTCAAAGATATATTTGAAGAGGTGAGGGGTGCCATAATCTAATTCTGCTCATGTGGATTGAGGAGAAAAAAAAGAACACAAATGACTCAAGGAGATGGCTGCAATGTAACAGAAGGTGAAGCATTGAAAGGGGTGTGAATACTTTCGAGGGGCACTGTAGTTGTTTGCATAGCCTTAATTTTATTATTTCAACATGAAACACATACAAATCCTTGAACTCAAGTGTGATTACCATCAACAGATGTGGCCTTGCAGAAGCTGCTGGCGATGGTCACTGAGCTCTCCTCTGAAGTGAGGGAACTTCGGAAGGAAGTCCAGGAGTTCCGCCAGTCTTGCAGGTGCTGCCAACCTGTAAGGGGGGTGGGACAACAGGTGGCCCAGGCAGACGTGCTGGAGTTGCCCCTCCGAAGCATTGATGCATTTGAGCGCGCAGAGGATGTTCTTCAAACTTCTGAGGCCTGCAAGGCATTGGTAACTACGTCATTGTTGTGGTTGAACATGCAAGAACATGACAAGCTTTTCAGACATATAAGGAATCATTCTGAATGAATGAACCTTATAGTCCTTGAGGGTGAATAGGGTAAAATTTTCAATAAGTATCCCCACAAAACTTCCCCAGTAGATTGTTTACATTAAAACAATACCTTTTTTTTGTTTTGCAAGCTTACTGGAATACTTTGTGCATATATGTAGATGAGCAATTATCAACTGAAATATTTGAAATTGCCATGGGCTGGGGGGGGGTTTCTACCAATGAAACGTACTTTTTGTGAAAGGCCTTGGCCAAGTGCTGTTGGTAGGTGTGAGAACAGCATGTCTTTTCTACAAAATAGATCAGATAGCAAAATGACTGATATTATAAGATAACTTTTGTCCCCTGTATTTTTGCCATGTGGTCTATGTGGCACTACATTCTCCCTCATACATACCATCAGCACTCAAACAATACCACATTAATTACTCTGACATTGTGTAACCAATCTCACAACCTGAAGCTACAATCTGCATTACCAGCAGGACTTAATTGAGGTGGAAAGAAAAGGCACTTTTGTGCATTACTAGTTTTAAAATAACCTGCCATCTGAAACTCACAATCACTGTATTTTTATAACAGGTGACTCGCTTGGCAGTTGTTGGTGGGAACAATTTGGAGTCCAGGGTGCGCCGGATCCTTTCATTGTTGCTGACCAATGAAGTGGCCTCTGGACTGAACTGGGCTGGGAAAAGGCCTAAGGAGGATGGGAGACAGAAGAGGGCCTTCAAGATACAAGACTGTAAATGCATTTATGGTGAGTCATTACTGCTACCATTCTGCCTTTGTCAGGTTGTCATATGGTAACACACACCAATCTCACACACACTAATCCCGCTTGGTGTATGGGTCTATATTATGTCCACTCTGCATCGTAGCCTAGCCTACTTACATCACTAATGCTTAATCTATACAAGTTTAATTTTTTAAACTAAATTATAGAAATAAAACTTTTCCATGATACTCTAATTTTTTGGAAAGCATCTGTAGTATATTTGACGCTTTGTGATACTTTCCGTTTAATTGTTGCCGTTTGCTCGTTATGCAGCAAAAGTTGATTAGTTTTACCAGAGCAATCCCAAAATAAAATTTGGCAACACTTGACGCGTCCCATGTAAAGTGAATGGAGTGCCGCTTCACTTTACATGTGACGCGTCAAGTGTTGCCGAATCAACTTTTGACGGATGACGAGCAAGCGTATGACAAGCATAAAAGGGGTTTAATTGGACTTGGTGGATGAAGGCTACAGAGCATCTGCAGGTTGTTAGACACACACTCATGTTACCCTTCAGATAACGTTTCACCAGACTGTAACGTTACAGTTGTCCCATGTTGGATGCTGAGCATGTTAACTGCAGTGGCATGCTAATTCCTCTGGAGGTCTAAATGGGCGGGTTGTAGTGAATTTGTCATCGTCACGACGCACGTAATGAAACATAATTAAAGGGTCATTCCACGTCAAGGGGCGGCACGGTGGTGTAGTGGTTAGCGCTGTCGCCTCACAGCAAGAAGGTCCGGGTTTGAGCCCCGTGGCCGGCGAGGGCCTTTCTGTGTGGAGTTTGCATGTTCTCCCCGTGTCCGCGTGGGTTTCCTCCGGGTGCTCCGGTTTCCCCCACAGTCCAAAGACATGCAGGTTAGGTTAACTGGTGACTCTAAATTGACCGTAGGTGTGAATGAGAGTGTGAATGGTTGTCTGTGTCTATGTGTCAGCCCTGTGATGACCTGGCGACTTGTCCAGGGTGTACCCCGCCTTTCGCCCGTAGTCAGCTGGGATAGGCTCCAGCTTGCCTGCGACCCTGTAGAAGGATAAAGCGGCTAGAGATAATGAGATGAGATTCCACGTCAATTCAACCAGTGCCCACACACTTCGGTCTCAAAAAAATCTGAAAAAAAAAAACAAGTGTACCTATGGTACCCAGGAGACACTTTGTAAATTTTTGTTATGTTAAGATCAATCCTTTCCAAGTTACAGACAGTTTTATGGAGGGAGGAGAGTGTCAATAAGGGAAAAAAAATCAAGAGCTTATGTTGAGTGAAAATATGCCTTCTGAAGGTCTCAACAGAGCCCAGACAAAAATGCCAATAAAATTTTGATCAACTTTGAGGGACAGATGTGACCATGCAGGATCATCCAGACCCAATGTGACAATTCAGCTACATACTATTCCTATTTATGTACCAGCATACAATATTTTAACCTCCTACATGGTTTAGTTCTTGAGCTATGGGCTTGTGAACTTGACCAAAAAAAAAAAGAGGACGAACAAAATCGACACCCTCCTCCCTCCGTAAAACTGTCTGTAACTTGAAAAGGATTGATCTTAACAAAACAAAAATGTACAGAGTGTCTCCGGGGTACCATAGGTACACATTTTTTTCTAATTTTTTGAGACCTAAGTGCGTGGGCCCTGGTTGAATTGACATGGAATGACCCTAAAGATAATTCCAAAACCAACAAAAGTTCTTGTCTGATACCTACACGGCCCTCGATGCGGCATTATCCACATTAACTTAAAACATGCAATGTTAAAACGCAATGGCAATAGAGATTAAAAATTTAACTGGTGTTCAAACCACGACCACAGCTAAGAAATCAATTAACTTACAACTATACGCATACAACAGGCCAGTTGATTTGTTACACTTTCGTATAGGTAGGCTAAGCTAACTGGGGTGTGGCAGTAGTGCCTGAATACAACGTAGACGACCCGGTCGATTCCCTCTATATTTTTCTTATGCAAGCGAACATCAAAACTAACGTTAAAAGTAAGGTTTTGTTAGGTAACTTGGACAGTTCCCACACCGAAAATAATTTAGGTTCCCCGAAAGTTCACATAACCAGAAAATGTCACCTGATGACCCCTCTGCTGCAGCTGGGCCTAGCGCTCTGCTTACCTTGGTCTTAACATAGGCGTGAGGCTAAAAAAAGCGACGTTAAACTGGTACAAGACAGTATCATATAGCCTATATAATAAAGGTGTGCTTACCATTTGACGTTCCCAGATGTAAATTCTCTTCAAAGAAATTTTGAAATGCATATGTGGCATCGATGGTGCCTGCTGAGCCTTCACCTTGCGACCCCAGAGTGTGTCTGACCTAAATCTCTGGGCAGAATTAACTGATCATTCAATCAGCGCAAACGTTCACATATTCTCCACCAATCAGAGAGCGAGACGGAAAGGCGACGGGAAGATGAGTTGAGGCTTGCTTGCTAGTTATTCATTTTTCTCCTCGAGTTTTACTTGCCTACTTTTTGTTATCTTTCCCCCTCCCCGAGCGTGTTTGACCTTTATGAGGATAGATGACTGTAGCGAGAGTAACGTGTGGGTGGAGCACAGAGGACGGCAGGACAGAGATCAGGGTGAATACAAGGCTTTATTGCCGTACTTTTCAGAAAGACAAGTCAACCAACACTCAGAGGCGCGCACACACTGTAGTCTCCTCTCCGGAAGCTCCCCTCCACTCTCACTCTCCCTCCTTAAATAGGGCGCGGTTTACTGGGGAAAACACACACAAAACACAGGTTAATTACCCTCAGGTGTAGCGATTCTGCCACTTACCTTCCCTGACTCTGCCCTCCTGTCACAGACCGGCGCTTGACCACGCCCCCGCTGCCACAATGACATTTAAATAATAGTATTCCACAAAATATATAGCCTATTTTTTTTTTTTGGTAGCAGCCTATTATTAGCAGCAGTAGTACAATGTGTAACTGAAAACTATGTTTTGTGTGTGTTTCAGATGCCCTCACTCAACAGCCTGGCATGAATGATCTGGTCTTCACCCAGGCTGTGCAGAAATGGCTACGATATGCGCCAGACAGAACTGGAGGTGTCGCTCGCGCCGAAAGACATGAAAATTAAATGAACTTAAAATAAAAATCTTGTTTTCTTAAAAAAAAGGCATGTGTTTCATATTTAATCTTTTAGGCAATTAAAATGGAGATCCTGGCTGTAGATAAAGCAGGATATATGAGCCAGATATTTCTGGTAGGCTATCAATTGAAATAACATTGAAAGCGCATTGATTTTTAGTTATGTCGAAATTTCAATGTTGTTTCAATATCGACGCGAATTGAAATACAATTGAAGTTACGTGTGTCCATAGTTAATAAATCAACATCGTTTCAATGTTAGCGGAGGGTGCAAACTGATGTTAAATCAACATCGAAATCTGACGTTGGTTCAATGGTTTAACGTCGACAATGCAATGTTGATTCTACATCGTTTCAATGTCAGCTTGCTATCTGGGGTATTTGTTAATTAAATTAATTTTTTCTTCTCTGAAGCAAACATTTGCTTTAGCACATCTAGGATGTTTTCTTGTTCATTTAAGCTGATGTGCTGAATAGATAAGAAATAAGAAATGCATTTAATATGTTAAAAATATATTATTGTGTGATGTGTTTAATTTACATGTCAATATGTCAAATTTTCTTGAGACATGAAAAATAAAAAAAACAATGATGGAAAAGCCCACTTATCTTAAGTTGAACGGTGAATCAAAATTTTATAAATTTTGTACATTTAAACCACATTTGTTTTGCATACTGTAGATCTGTACACAAAACCAGTTTCAAGATGCATATTTGTTCAGAATTGCGGTGCCAGGTCTTAATTATTTTGACCTTTAAAAGTAGTAAACAGGCACCCTTGTCAGACATAGTGGCTCCCAACTCGTTAGTTGTCAGGGCATGTTACAACACGCCAACTTCAGACACCCTGGTGCCACTGTCCATCACACGCCAACTTCAGACACCCTGGCGCCACTGTCCATCACACGCCAACTTCAGACACCCTGGCGCCACTGTCCATCACACTGTGCTGCGTGGACTATATAAGATGCGCACAAACATCAAGGAAAACACGGCACACAACAGACGGGGACTCCATGCAACACCTGCTTCTCATCAGTGAATATTTGGATCCGTTTCTCTCTTTCTCTCTCTGTTTCATTTCTTTCTTGCTTTCTATCTTTCTATCGCGGACGTGTCAGGATCCAACGTCCATCATTCGTGCCGTGTGTGCATTCCGTGCGTCCTTGAATGTAAGTTGTTTATTGTTGCGTAGCTACTGTGTTATATGTGTACTCGCTATCTGTAACTGTTACATGTGGCGGTAAGGCTAGCGAGTATTTCTTCTCTTTTTCTCTCATCCTGTGTCTGTCTATTTTCTTACGTGTTTGTTCTGTTCTGTTCAGTAGCCATGTAATGATAGCGCTTGTTTTCTCGACCACGGTTTGTTACGGGAGCACATTTCATTATTCGCCATTGCCGTGTTGGGAGTGTAGTGGTGGTATGTACAGTTCATAACCGCGCCACATATTCGAACCTTCTATGCGCAATACAGCGCGGGGCAGCGCTTAAAGGAGCCACGCTCCCCTTCATTCAGCCGACACACTCTGTGTCTTCATGCGGGTGTGACTCGCTGTAAGCAGTTGCACCACGCACCTTGGTAATGATAGCTGCTGTAGGCAGCTATCCTCATCCCCCGTGTACGTTGTACACATTGTACATATTGTGTACATATCGTGTATATAGTCAGTATCTAGTGTGTTGTGTTATTTATTATGGGGTGTAAGTAGCATTCATTGGGCTTTACATTGTTTTACTTATATAGTATTCATTTGTGTGTTTTACATTTGTATTACATTGTATATAATTATTATTCATTTGTGTTAATATATATTTAATGCGATGTGTATTTGTATTTATATCATTGTTATTATTTACATTATTGCTTGTGTGTATATTATTGCTCATGTCTTGTTGTAATTGTATTTTATTCTGTTTTCGAGTAAAACCACGGTTTACACTGTTGCTCATGAGTGGACATCCATTAATTCCTGTTCTAACCGGACAGCCTGTGTAGCTTGCTGTATACCTGATCCAGTGTCCCTCTTATACAGTCCTTTACCCTGTCCATCACCGGACAACCATTTTTATAATATTACTATGCATTAGGCAGTGATGGTGCTCATGAGGTGTTGCTTTCAGGTTATCAGACAGTTACAAGATGGATGAGTACAAGTATAACAGTATAGCCACAACACACGTGTGTGTGTGTGTGTGTGTGTGTGTGTGTGTGTGTGTGTGTGTGTGTGTGTGTGTGTGAGTATAAATTTTTTCCCGGGGGGGCGTTGCATGGCAAGCACTGAGTATACCCACTGCAAAAAAGTAGACTACACCACTGGGTAAAACCATAATAAATTGCAATGGAACTGAATTTATTGACTGGTTATATAATGACCTTTCTTATTTTAACATAAGATACGTATTTTAGCCCTTAACTTGGGAAATAACTGGTACCACTGAAAGCAAATAAAAATAAATGTATAGTTTATTCGCAAATGCACTCTATAAACCATAAGCATATTGAGTTTGGGTCTTGGCTATCACCAACATGCACCAGAGTACAGGAAATCACAAATACTAGATAGAAAATTGCCCCCCATTCAACTACGCCCACTTTTGGTGAAGGGTATGACTTTCCGAAATTTTCCCTTATTTTGAGTTAAAAATCTGGGAAATATCCCTTTTTTTCAAACCTCAAAGTTGACAGGTATGACTTACACTGATTCCATATTTGTTGTTTCACCCCCTCTCTATCTCTCTCTCTCTCTCAAACACACACACACACACACACACACACACACACACACACACACACACACACACACACACACACCCCTCAGGGTGATGCATGAAATACCCAAGAGAGCAGAATATCAGGTGGAAGAATGAATTGGAGCCTCAAATGTACCAATTCAATCTGATTATAGTGATCAGAGTCTGCAGGTGTAGGGTGTAGACTGTATCTTACAGTTTGATATTTAAGCCGAGTAAGAGATATCAATAATAATTAAGGAGCTGAACAACATTGGAGACTTAAGGAGACTGAAAACATCGCACTCACAACTGACATTTGCACAAGCATTGCTACAGAGGCATCTCTGGGGGTGACGTGTCACTTTCTCGGGCGGGATTGGGAAATGGAGTCCTACAGCCTGACAACACTGACCCTTGAAGAGACACACACAACTGAAAATATTGCACTGTGGATTGAGGACTGTATTGCCAAATTTGACATTTCAACAGAGAAAATCAAAGCTGTTGTTCACGACAACGGAACTAATGTTGTAGCAGCAGTGAAAATTTTAGCACAAAAGCACGGATGGGCATCAGTTCGATGTGCAGGTCACACCTTAAATGTGGTGCTGCAAAATGCTCTGAAGAGCAACCAAGCTATCTCCAAGTGTGTGACTGCTGCAAGATGGCTGGTCGAACATTTTAAGAAGAGCGAACTAGCATGCACCAAGGTAAAAAATAAAATTGTGTTCGGGACATACGACACATAGGTCTAGTCAATCTCGGACTTTAGAAAATATAACATTTGTGTGTTGATGCAGTTGCATGAGAAAAGAACCTGAATGCAAAACCAAAGACACTCGTGTAGAATGTAGATCATGATCACCGAAAACTTCTGTGAGACTGAGCGAATATAAAGGACAATGTGTTGGTAAAACAGGACTTAACAGTTGGTGTGAGGTTCAAGATATGGTTCATGAAAAAGTCATTTGATGAGAGAGAGAGAGAGAGAGAGAGAGAGAGAGCAGTGAGGTGTCAGTGAGATTTGCATGAACAGGACGGAATCGTTTCATTTCTCCCAGAATAGAGCAGAAACTTCACCAGATGTTCAACTTCCTTCAGTCAAACTCACTGAAGCACAAAACACAGCACTGAATCTACAGCTAATCACACTCTCTCATCACACTGATCATCACTATTAACTCCAATAAAAGAACAGACAACGTCCAAAATTCAGCTTTATTTCAGCACAAACTACAGGAAGAGCAACAGGACAGTGAAGAGAGGAAAGACAGAAATGTCAGCATTGTGTAGAATTGAAACTCTATTGTAGATGGATCATAAGCAGCTCCATGTTAAACTCTATCTTGGATCCACTAGCCTTCACACTGACTCTTTCTGAACGTGACTGGATGATTGACGTTGTTATGGGAGACCGTGCAGCGGAACTCCTCCCCCTTTTCCCAGAGGTCTTTGCTGAGGGTCAGGGTGCTGCTGCGGCTGTAACGGCCGTTCTTCTCTACTTCTGCGCTGCTCAGAACCCCGTTCTTCACCTCTGAGCCGTCCACTGTCCAGCTCGCCAGCGCCCCCTGTGGAGAGTAGCCAGACAGCAGGCAGAGCAGCGAGGCCGATCCCTCAGACAGCTGCAGAGGGGACGGAGGGAGCAGAGACACAGAGGGAGCTGTGGAACCCGCTGGAGAGGAGAAACACACAAACACATCATAGACACCTCATTCACACACAATTAGAAATGAGGATGAAATATTTCTGGAACTTTGTGGAACTGACTGATCTTACAGAGGAATTAAGTCGAATAAAGTCTGACTTCATGACTGAGTTTCATTCACTACTTTATTATGTGACATCAGTTTCAGTGCAGCAACAAAACAAACATGTTCCACTCTGTAATTTATCTGGGAAAATAATTTTAGAACAAGTTTTATTACTTTATAGTTCAAACCTTCAGCACATTTAACTGCAGCAAATACAAATGTAGCTGATGACAGAAATATTCATCATTTAACACAAACACACACAGCAGCTTTCATCTGGATTTTACATCAGCACACAGTCACTATATTTATTAAATGTTTATTATAGAGTAACTGCAGAGTTATTGCATGTTGAATTTATAGCAAGTGTGTAATTATTACATATTTAACATCAATAATTGTGTATTTGCTGAATGTTTAAGAACATTGATATGGGATCTGTTCTGATACTGAAATGTATTCCTCATCAGAGCAAAATAACACACAATAAAATCAACTACACAATTATAAACATAAATTATTTGGTCAGTTAAAGTTTATTCATGACTTAAATGAGTAATGAACTAAATTAATTTTGTATTAAAAGAAGAAAACACACTTACTGTTCACGATGAGTTTGGAGCCTCCACCAAAAGTCCACCACAGTGATACATTCTAATGAAACCGTCGTACAAAAACCTCCATCACACTGCAGTAAACACACACACACACACACACACACACACACACACACACACACACACACACACTTTGCATTATCAGTCCATGCTTCAGTGCTCTGCGAGTGTTTATAGCCCTGTGACTTTAACACTTCATGACTGAGAGCTGCTGCTCAGCAACTTCACCCACAGCAACCATGACTTTGATCAGCGTCTTCATCTGCACACTGGCCCTCTGGACTCAAGGTGAGAGTTTAACATCAACTCACAGCCTCACACACTTCATTTCATACGAATTCTACACCACTTTAGAGCTTACAAACACAATCTATGTTTCTCTTCAGGATCCAGAGGTCAGGTGACTGTGACTCAGACTCCTTCAGTGCAAACTGTTGCTCCAGGAAACACAGTCACCATCAACTGTAGAACCAGTAGCAGTGTGTATAATGGTAACCTTCTCGCCTGGTACCTGCAGAAACCTGGAGAAGCTCCTAAACTCCTGCTCTATCGTGCTACTACCTTACAGTCAGGGACTCCAGCTCGTTTCAGCGGCAGTGGATCGAATACTGACTTCACTCTGACCATCAGTGGAGTCCAGACTGAAGATGCAGGAGATTACTACTGTCAGAGTTATCATTATATCAGTGGTAGCAATGTGTTCACACAGTGTTAGAGCGTCGTACAAAAACCTGGGTCAGTGAGAGTGCACAGAGAAGCACTGCTGCAGCTGGGAGCGACTGCAGGTGCTGAGGGGGAGGATGTGATACAGCACAATGACACACACTGTGGACGAGAGAAAACACACCACACTAACTCACTAATACACACACATCTGTGAGAGGAGTCCACCTTTCTCAGCTGTGGACAGACAAACAAAGTCCTGATCATTCTGATTCACTGCTTACTAATTATCTTTATCCCATTTTACACAGTTAAGTATTTATTATAGTTATAATTTGTTGAAAACGTGATGTACTATTTAACATGATTATACAGTTAGTACAACCCCAATTCCCATAAAGTTGAGACAAAGTACAAATTGTAAATTAAAAATGGAATGCAATGATGTGGAAGTTTCAAATTTCCATATATTATTCAGAATAGAACATAGATGACATATCAGATGTTTAAACTGAGAAAATGTATAATTTAAAGAGAATCATTTGGTGAATTTAAATTTCATGACAACAACACATCTCAAAAACATTGGGACAAGGCCATGTTTCCCACTGTGAGACATCCCCTTTTGTCTTTACAACAGTCTGTAAACGTCTGGGGACTGAGGAGACAAGTTGCTCAAGTTTAGGGATAGGAATGTTAACCCATTCTTGTCTAATGTAGGATTCTAGTTGCTCAACTGTCTTAGGTCTTTTTTGTCGTATCTTCCGTTTTATGATGCGCCAAATGTTTTCTATGGGTGAAAGATCTGGACTGCAGGCTGGCCAGTTCAGTACCCGGACCCCTCTGAAAGAGATGTCGTCTGGATGGGAGCATATGTTGCTCTAGAACCTGGATATACCTTTCAGCACTGATGGTGTCTTTCCAGATGTGTAAGCTGCCCATGCCACACGCACTAATGCAGCCCCATACCATCAGAGATGCAGGCTTCTGAACTGAGCGCTGATAACAACTAGGGTCGTCCTTCTCTTCTTTAGTCCGAATGACACGGCGTCCCTGATTTCAATAAAGAACTTCAAATTTTGATTCGTCTGACCACAGAACAGTTTTCCACTTTGCCACAGTCCATTTTAAATGAGCCTTGGCCCAGAGAAGACGTCTGCGCTTCTGGATCATGTTTAGATACGGCTTCTTCTTTGAACTATCGAGTTTTAGCTGGCAATGGCGGATGGCACGGTGAATTGTGTTCACAGATAATGTTCTCTGGAAATATTCCTGAACATACAGAAGCATGCCTGTATGTGATGCAGTGCCGTCTAAGGGCCCGAAGATCACGGGCACCCAGTATGGTTTTCCGGCCTTGACCCTTATGCACAGAGATTCTTAAAGAACTTTCACTATTTCATTAAACATCATTTGAATATTTTGCTCTGAAGGTTGTCTCCTCCCCTCCTGTGCTGTTGTTATTCATCTATTCCCATCCTAAAGCTGTTGTGAGCTTCTTATCAGACTTTAATGAATTCCTTACAATCATCTCATCCCTTTGTCCTGCCATAATTTCACTTGGTGACTTTAAAATCCATGTTGGCACTCGCTCCTCCTGCACATCCGAGTTCTTCTCAGTGTTAGAGTGGTTTAACATGATACAGCATGATGGCTTTCCAACTCACGTTTCTGGTCAGATTCTTGATTTGATCTCTTCTACTATTTTGAGTGATATCGCCGTCTCTCATTCAGTTTTTGGTATCTCTCATCATAAATGTCTTGAACACAGCTTTCAGCTTGCCTCGACTCCTCCTTTGGAGAAAATCTCTGCCACCTTTCGTAATCTCAGGTCTGTCGATTCCAATCTGCTTGCTTCTTCTCTTCAGTCCTCATCCCTATCTGACTTATAGAAATTCTCCTCCACTGGTTTCCTTTTTTTATGTCATGATTTCTGTATTGCTCAATGATCGAACACCTTTAAAGAATATGCATGTTCTCGCCACCCGCTCTTAGGGATGGGAATCGAGAACCGGTTCTTGTAGAGAACCGGTTCCCAGTAGTTCAATTCCTTGGAATTGTTAGTCTGCTTGCCTAACGATTCCCTTATTGGTTCCATTGATGTGAGGACACATTATGATGATGTCATACCCATGCGTCATATGTGGTTCAAAAGAATCCAACATGGCATCGATGCAGAAGCGCTCTAAAGCGTGACTATATTTCACTAGGAAAGATGACAGTAGGGCCACTTGCAACACGTGCAAAGCTTCAATTACAATAAAAGGGGGAAATACCTCCAACATGCTCAAACATTTGAATACACAGCAGGCAATTAATTTGCATGAATCTTGCTACGTATTTGATATGCTGCTTAGCAGTGATTCAGAGCTTTCAACACAGCGTCCTCCGTCTTAAATATTGTGTGTAACATTAAACTCTCCTGGTCCTGTAGATTGTATTCATGTTCGCACCATTTCGCTGTGTCAACCTGCTGTCACTATACTGTATGAATATCCTCTATCTCCTATCAACATTTAGTTGATGAGGACGGCCAGAGTCTGAGTGGCTCAGAGGCTGGTTCAGAGTCTAGCTCTCGCACACCGTTAGCTACCCCTTTCATCGAGGCAGGGAAGAGTAAAATGACCGAGGCAAAAATAAATGAATGTCACCGAGCAGTGACTAGATTTGTGGTGAAAGTTTTGCACCCCTTTGCCACAGTGGAAGCCCCTGAATTTCGGTCGGATAATTTCCTGCATATTATCTGGCATGGATCAAATGAATAGATAGGCAACTTTAGACAACTTTGAAATTAGAATTGTTGTTATTTTAACCAGTACAGTTCTGTTTCATTCATTCCCATTACATATTCTCAGTAGGGAGATGACAAGACTCTGAACTCAAAATACCATCCCCCAAGCAGAGACAATTTAACAAGCCATCTGATCCCTGCTTGGTATGGGGTTGAAAAGAGCAATCTGATCTCAGACCTGAAACAAGTCACAAAGGCAGCCATCCCAGCTGATGGTTGGACAAGTTTTACTCAAGACCATTACCTCACTGTAACGTTGCACTATATCAGGGAAGGTCAGAATAAGGAAAAAGTCCTCAAAACCAAAGCAGTGTATGAATCAGAGACAGGGACAGCTGTGGCAGAGGAGATTGAGGGGGTCCTGGAGGAGTTTGGAGTAAAAGAGAAGGTTGTGGCAGCCACTGTGGATAATGCAGAAAATCTGGATGTAGCTGTGAAAAAGCTGAATATTATCAAGTTTCCATGCTTTGCGCACACGCTAAACCTTGCAGCTCAGAAGCTGTACACCTGCAGTACAATTTCCGACTGGGTGGCAAGGATCCGTTCTGTGATTGTATGGATGAAGAGATCCCACATGGCAAAAGTAGCCCTCAAGGAGAAGCAACAACTCTTCAATCAGAGTATTTTAAATACTGTAATCAAAGCCAGCCAAAATGTAAATGAACAGAGTAGGGTCAATCTAAAATGATAATATAATGTTGTTTTCTAATCTCATCATGTCGTGTGTGTGTGTGTGTGCCTTTCATAGCTGACCCAGCACATGCTCCTCTTAGATGTGAGGACAAGATGGAACTCTCTGTTTTTGATGATGGAGAGGTTCTGTGAGCAATTTTCTGCCATCCAAGCTGCAGCTATAGACCCAAGGCTAAGAAAGCCCATGGAGAAGGAGAAATTGGCCAGAATTGGCAATGAGGACCTGAGGAAAGCAGAGGAGTTTGTGCTGCTGATGCGGAAGCTTTACACATCTACACTTGCAGTCTGTCGTGAAAAAAGTCCGACCTGTGGCCAGATACTGCCCATCATTCAGAAACTGCACAAACATTACACAGTGCAGGCAGATGACTCTGCATTCACCAGGGGCATCGAGGAAACATTTGGAATGATCTTCCTAAACGTTACAAGAATGACGACATCCAAGCATTCCTGGAGGAAGCAACTGTATTAGACCCCAGATTTAAATCCAGAATGGATGGGGATGAAATCTGGAACGGGATCAGGGCAGCAGCAGTGGCAGCAAACACACAAGCATCAGCATCAGAAGAGCTGTCAGAGCTGGGAGAGACAGAGGCAGGCAGAAGAAGATGAAAAAAAGAATATGTGGCAGATCACAGAATCCAGGGACACATGTCTGCCCGGGGGCATTTTGAGTTATTGACAGATTCAGAAAGTACAGTTTCTAAGCTTTCCAATGATGCCTTCCATGTGGAGATCTGACAATATTTGAAGAATGTGTGGCCTTTTGAAAGTGTATACCTCTTAAAACAGAAAAGGGAGAAAATTGCCCTCAAAGTTTTCCATCTCAGCTACTCTGGGTGCAGGGCGGGCACATAATGGTGCTTATCTGCATGACATTAAGGAAAGCCCTACCCCCTACGAGCTAGCATGATACTACTTTCATGTAAACAAAGATCACCACGTCAATTTTCCTTCCATGCAAAGTATGCCCAACACAATTATGAAGTACAAAAATAAGTCCTAAGGTATACTTTAACATTTTGTGGTTGAAAAATTACTCACACCGTAAGAAAGAAAGATAGCACGATGATGACACAACTAACACAACACTAGTTTCATGTAAAGCCTCAGTCAAAACCGGCCGTACAGTACGTGCTCCTACAGCCGGGCTACACACAAAAAACGCAAGAAACACACGGAGAGCGCACATGAAACGCACGAGAGCACGCATGTGACGTGCTGATTTTTGAGCCGCAGACCGGCTGCAGAGGTTCGTTGTCATGTCAAACAAACTCTACGGGCGCTTACGTTTTTTTCAGGTTGCAAGACAAACTTACGGCCAATGCGCGTCTTTCTCCGTGAAAAAAAAAAAACCCGCAGCGATTTGGGAAACGCCAAAAATCACACGGCCAAAAAATCGTACGTCTGGTTGTGACCTAGGCTTAACCAAACCACAACACTCTCCGTTACATGCAAAAATAACCACACAGCCTTAGATTAATAAATTTACCCCATCAGAAAGAGAAACGGCGCCTTGCACACATCAATGCCTCCGATGGAATGTAATCCTAGAACGGTCCGTGTATCATCCGATCATTCAAGTATTCCATTCAATCTGGAAAACGAGGTTGGGATTTTTTTTGCTAGAAATGGTGATCTCCGATGTAAATACCGTGTGTCTGTTTGCTTCGCGGTGTGTCAGGTCCTCTGCGCTCTGTTTGGTAACTCATTCCATAGTGAAATCACACGCCTGTATGCAGTTAAGTAGCCATGCGCTCAGCTCGGATCATACAGCTGATTCGCAAAAAAAAAAAGACTTAAATCATCATGTGAATGGCCCATATGGTAATTTACCCACACCCCCCAGCAGGCTACAGCCCTGACAAAAATGAGACAATTTGCAACAAAAAATGTATGCTTTTCCAACAAAACAATCTATTATCTGAAATACTGATTGCATTCTTCAAGATCTCAACTTGCACATGATGGAAAAAAAACAAAAATCACAAATTTCGAAAAAAAAAAAAGCTTCTTTTGCGATTATCTCGGATTCGTTTCGGCCGACATGTGTCCCTGGATTCGGTGAGGGGTCACAAATGCCTATATGCCACCCATAAAGCAGCAAAAAAGACAGCCCTAGAAGAACTTTTTGCAGAAGAGGACAATGAGCTTCTGTCCTTGCAGCAGCAGCCCCCTGTCTCCCTGCCCAGAGAGTAGATCAAGAAGTTCAACTATAGAGAAGTCTCCCTCCCATTCCAACCAAGGACAGCCCCACTCTCTGGTGGTGGATGAAGAGGGACACATTGCCAATGTTATCAGCTTTAGCTGAGAAGTATCTCTGTGTCCAAGGATCCTCTACCCCATCTAAGAGGGTGTTCTCCACAGCTGGAGATACCTTCAGTCAAGAAAGATCTCGTATCCTTCTTGAGAAGGCAAGCATGCAAATTTTTCTGCACAAAAAATTGTTAATTTGCCACTCAGGGCCAAATGGAACCAGCAGAGACGATGCAGAAGTCATTTTAATAATGACCCCAGACACACACGCGCACACACACACACACACACACACACACACACACACACACACTCTGTCATGCTAATTTTTCTGCACAAAAATTGTTATTGTAAATTCTTATTTTTTCATGCTAGTTTTAATTTCATTCTAATTTTGATATACTTTACATTAAAGACTTAATATAAACAAACCCGTTTCTACTATATTTTATTTCCTAACCCAATGAGAATTGATAAGAAAATCGATAAGGAATCGAATTGATAAGTGATATCGATACTGGAATCGGAATTGCTAAATTCTTATCAATTTCCATCCCTACCTGCTCTTGTCCTTGATTTGTGCCTAAGCTCGGAGTAATGAAGGCAATGAAGTGTCTCGAGCACCTTTATAAGAAAGCTGGCTTTACTGTCCACTTATTACTCTACACTGAACATTTCCACAAGTATCGGGATGCCCTAAATCCTGCTCACTCCAACGACTACTCCTCCATCCTAAATGGTACCAAGTCAAGGCCAAGGACACTCTTCAAACCTGTTCACAACTCCTCCACTCTCCTGTACGAGGATGATCTAATACAGCTAAGCAATGTTTGGCATCTTTACATTATTTTGATACCAAAATTGACCAAATCTATCTCTGTTTTCCTTCCACATCCCATTCATTCTCACCCACTGATGTTCCTTCTCTGCCTACAAAACTCATTGACTTCACACCTGTTGACTCTCTTTCTGTCACTGAGCTCATCAATAAGTCTAATCCATCCTCCTGTCTGCTTGACCCCAGCCCAACCTTGCAACTTAAGACATGTTCATCAAGATGTAATACTCCTCTTGCCATAGTGATAAATACACGTCTCTCTTCTGGCTCTGCTGCTCCTGTCCTCAAAACTGCTGCAGTAACCCCTGTCCTTAAGACCCTGAGTTGGAGCCAACATTTCTTTCCAGTTAGAGACCCATCTCAAATCTTCCCTGTCTCGCAAAAGTCATGGAAGGAGTGGTAGATATGCACTCCATCCATTTCTTTATTAAAAGGCACTCTATTAGCCCTTTCAGTCTGGTTTCCGTAGACATCAGAGCTCTGAGACAGCTCTTCTCCACGTTGTTAATTAACACCACTGGTCTCCTGATAGTGATTCTCTCAAAATTTTCCTCCTCCATGACCTCCTTGCAGCCAAATGACGTCACGCATCGCCCTTCCAACAGGCAACATGGCAGCCGACTGGTGGCATTAGATCAGCGATACAAAAACGCTCATAACTTTCTCATAAATGGTCAAATATGACTGAAACATTTCGGACAGGCTTTCAATGTTACATGCAACCAAAACATGCATGTATTTAGTTTACATTTTCTCGTCCTTTAAATATACAGAGCCTTATTTTAATGAAGTTTCAGTTTATTCAGAGCCAGGTGTAACCGCTGTCTGCGTTGTGTTGCGTTTCTGTGACAAAGGCCGACACTTTCTCACTGATTGAATGCACTTTTATTGCCTGTAAGACAGCAAGGAAACCCACTGGTTGGTCACGTTCATATATAGCAGTTTCTCGGCACAGCTTCATGGGAAGAAGTTAGCAAATATTAGCTTAGCCTTTGAGCTAAGGTAGCTAACTATCGTATCAATATGTAACAACAATACACAACCAATTTGACTCATTCTGTTAAGTGCAATGTGTTCGCCACCTTCTTAAGTATAATATAATTTTAGCTGTGTTATTGCATTACGTTATTTTCACAGTTTCAGTGCTGTGCTGTGCTTTGAGTAACCTACCGTGGGCTCAATCCTCACGTACTGGTACTGAGGTGACGTCACAGCCAGTATTTATATGCTGAGGGGAGCCATGGCAACCAGTGAGTGTCCATGATACATATTGTATGTAACAACAAATCTGATTGCTTGTCACTGTGTCAAGTGGAATCAACAGCTAAAATCTGTTACACTGGCATCAGTGGTGTTCAGCCTTCAGCTAGACAAACCGGCCTGGAGGCCCAGAGAGCCAGGAAACCCTGAGATGAGAGACAGACAGAGAGGGAGAAAAAGTAAGTGTCCTCCGCTCCCTGTGCTGCCACACCATCAACCTGGATGCTTTGGGAGACAAAAGCAAATTAATAACCACTTGTCCCTCTCCATAAAAAAATCCCTGCACTCCTCACAACCCCTCTCACAACTTACAGATGTGTGGAGGTCTCCGAACAGAGCCAGATGTGCTATTGTCGAGATCTAGTGACTGGCAAAGCTCTTGTTAAAATGTGTGACTCAATAATCCTGTAAACCGTCAAACAGCAAATTGGTGAACCGAACCATTGCTTTTAATTATGGCACCAATAGCAAGTAGGCTATCTCAGAATGAAAGAGAAAATAATCTGATGCCAAAACAACTGTTCATCGTGTGTTGATGCAGTTGCATGAGAAAAGAACCTGAATGCAAAACCAAAGACACTCGTGTAGAATGTAGATCATGATCACCGAAAACTTCTGTGAGACTGAGCGAATATAAAGGACAATGTGTTGGTAAAACAGGACTTAACAGTTGGTGTGAGGTTCAAGATATGGTTCATGAAAAAGTCATTTGATTAGAGAGAGAGAGAGAGAGAGAGAGAGAGAGAGAGAGAGAGCAGTGAGGTGTCAGTGAGATTTGCATGAACAGGACGGAATCGTTTCATTTCTCCCAGAATAGAGCAGAAACTTCACCAGATGTTCAACTTCCTTCAGTCAAACTCACTGAAGCACAAAACACAGCACTGAATCTACAGCTAATCACACTCTCTCATCACACTGATCATCACTATTAACTCCAATAAAAGAACAGACAACGTCCAAAATTCAGCTTTATTTCAGCACAAACTACAGGAAGAGCAACAGGACAGTGAAGAGAGGAAAGACAGAAATGTCAGCATTGTGTAGAATTGAAACTCTATTGTAGATGGATCATAAGCAGCTCCATGTTAAACTCTATCTTGGATCCACTAGCCTTCACACTGACTCTTTCTGAACGTGACTGGATGATTGACGTTGTTATGGGAGACCGTGCAGCTGAACTCCTCCCCCTTTTCCCAGAGGTCTTTGCTGAGGGTCAGGGTGCTGCTGCGGCTGTAACGGCCGTTCTTCTCTACTTCTGCGCTGTTCAGAACCCCGTTCTTCACCTCTGAGCCGTCCACTGTCCAGCTCACCAGCGCCCCCTGTGGAGAGTAGCCAGACAGCAGGCAGAGCAGCGAGGCCGATCCCTCAGACAGCTGCAGAGGGGACGGAGGGAGCAGAGACACGGAGGGAGACACTGTGGAACCCGCTGGAGAGGAGAAACACACAAACACATCATAGACACCTCATTCACACACAATTAGAAATGAGGATGAAATATTTCTGCAACTTTGTGGAACTGACTGATCTTACAGAGGAATTAAGTCGAATAAAGTCTGACTTCATGACTGAGTTTCATTCACTACTTTATTATGTGACATCAGTTTCAGTGCAGCAACAAAACAAACATGTTCCACTCTGTAATTTATCTGGGAAAATAATTTTACAAGTTTTATTACTTTATAGTTCAAACCTTCAGCACATTTAACTGCAGCAAATACAAATGTAGCTGATGACAGAAATATTCATCGTTTAACACAAACACACACAGCAGCTTTCATCTGGATTTTACATCAGCACACAGTCACTATATTTATTAAATGTTTATTATAGAGTAACTGCAGAGTTATTGCATGTTGAATTTATCACAAGTGTGTAATTATTACATATTTAACATCAGTAATTGTGTATTTATTGAATGTTTAAGAACATTGATATGGGATCTGTTCTGAAACTGAAATGTATTCATCATCAGAGCATAATAACACACAATAAAATCAATTACACAATTAAAACATTAATAATTTCTTCAGTTTAAGTTTACGTATTACTGTAATTAGTCATGAAGAAAATGAATTTTGCATTAAAAGAAGAAAACTCACTTACTGTTCACAATGAGTTTGGAGCCTCCACCAAAAGTCCACCACAGTGATACATTCTAATGAAACCGTCGTACAAAAACCTCCATCACACTGCAGTACACACACACACACACACACACACACACACACACTTTGCATTATCAGTCCATGCTTCAGTGCTCTGCGAGTGTTTATAGCCCTGTGACTTTAACACTTCATGACTGAGAGCTGCTGCTCAGCAACTTCACCCACAGCAACCATGACTTTGATCAGCGTCTTCATCTGCACACTGGCCCTCTGGACTCAAGGTGAGAGTTTAACATCAACTCACAGCCTCACACACTTCATTTCATACGAATTCTACACCACTTTAGAGCTTACAAACACAATCTATGTTTCTCTTCAGGATCCAGAGGTCAGGTGACTGTGACTCAGACTCCTTCAGTGCAAACTGTTGCTCCAGGAAACACAGTCACCATCAACTGTAGAACCAGTAGCAGTGTGTATGGTGGTGACCGTCTCGCCTGGTACCTGCAGAAACCTGGAGAAGCTCCTAAACCCCTGATCTACTATGCTAATAGATTACAGTCAGGGATTCCAGCTCGTTTCAGCGGCAGTGGATCTGATACTGACTTCACTCTGACCATCAGTGGAGTCCAGACTGAAGATGCAGGAGATTACTACTGTCAGAGTGAACATTCTATCAGTAGTAGCTGGGTGTTCACACAGTGTTAGAGCGTCGTACAAAAACCTGGGTCAGTGAGAGTGCACAGAGAAGCACTGCTGCAGCTGGGAGCGACTGCAGGTGCTGAGGGGGAGGTGTGATACAGCACAATGACACACACTGTGGACGAGAGAAAACACACCACACTAACTCACTAATACACACACATCTGTGAGAGGAGTCCACCTTTCTCAGCTGTGGACAGACAAACAAAGTCCTGATCATTCTGATTCACTGCTTACTAATTATCTTTATCCCATTTTACACACTTAAGTATTTATTATAGTTATAATTTGTTGCACATATTATTTATCATTATACATGATTATCGAGTTAATATTTTATGATAATAACTTTAATATTCTATATATAGAGCCATATTATAGAGCTGAGGCTGACATTTAAAATATAAACGACATTTTTTTTTTCTTCTGATCATAATGCATCACAGTTGAAATGTATTTCAGATTCGAGTCATAAAACACAAAGAAAGACAGGGAAGGACCTGAGAAAACAGAGAAGAAAAGTGCAGTGATCAGAATGAGGCTAAAACATATGTCCATGAAATTCAAGCATCTCTCCTTAAATTACATGAAACTGGGACGATGACTGGCAGAAAATTTAATATTTCCCAAACTGTCCCACTTTAGCAATAGATTTCACTCACTTTCTTTCCTTCCAGGTCACTAGAGGCGTCACGAGGGACATTTTGTAGGTCAGTGTGTGTAAACACGGTGTCAAACACATTGGAAAGAGAAAGTGAGACATATTGACACTTTACACAACATGTCAAAGGCAACATACTGAACAGAACTCGAGTTCGTCAGTGGAAAAAACCCAAATGAAGACATTCTGATATGGATTCGTTCCCACTGTTCACAAACACACACATCATGAATCACCTGCTAAATGGGAAAAGTGCTGATACCTTGGAACAAATAAAAGCAAACAAGTCACTTAAACTGTAAAAACACTTTATGTGAGATCATCTTGACCATCTTCTTCCTCTTCCAAAAGTATCTGCACCTTCCCGTCACGACTGTCTCAGCTTCAGTCTCACCCTATTGAACGCTCGCTCCATTACCAATAAAGCCTCACTGCTCTATGACCTCATCACCCAGAAAAAAGTGGGCAAGATTTTTTTTTCCTTCCAGAAACTTGGCAAGAACCTGATGACGACTTACATTTAAACATGAAGGCTCCCCCTGGCTACACCTACCGATCAAATCCCAGATTAAAAGGAAGAGGGGTGGCTTGGCTGTGCTTTATCAGTCTGATTGAAAAGTTAAAGAACTTTCACTATTCCATGAAACATCTTTTGAATATTTTGCTCTGAAGGTTGTCTCCTCCCCTCCTGTGCTGTTGTTATTCATCTATCACCATCCTAAAGCTGCTGTGAGCTTCTTATCACACTTTAATGAACTCCTTACAATCATCTCATCCCTTTGTCCTGCCATCATTGCACTTGGTGACTTTAAAATCCATGTTGGCACTCGCTCCTCCTGCACATCCGAGTTCTTCTCAGTGTTAGAGTGTTTTAACATGATCAGAGGTGGAAAGTAATGAATTACATTACTCGCGTTACTGTACTTGAGTAGCTTTTTTGTGTACTTATACTTTTTCAAGTAATTTTTAAAGAGTGTACTTTTACTTTTACTTAAGTATGTTTTCTTTTAAGTAGTGTACTTCGGTACATTTTACATCACAACCGTTACTGAGTAAAAAAAATAAATAAAAAATAAAAAAGGCTAAAACGGAGAAGGGGAAATGCATGGGCGTCGCCACCATTGAATGTGAAGGGGGCGTGTCCCCCTCACATTTCATAATTCTTCGTTTGGACCCGCCCACATTTAACATAAAATATGAGTTCACCCAGCGCCGTTTCTGTTGCTTCGTGAAAGAATCCATTCCACTTGATCGATAAGAGAAAACACAGAGCACTGAAAATCCACTCCGGGTTTTCCGGGCGCTCCCTACAACAACTCACCGCGCGCGAGGGAAGTGAATCTCAGCGCGAGCACAGAAATGTTGGTGCAGCTGCTGGAAAGTGGAGGAGGTGACGTCATCCCCATTGCCACCTCACAATGCCTAGCTTTTGCTGAAACCTTATTCTTTTGTTATCTGCCCTCAAAATTAACCCTCGGCCACGTTAAATTAATGTTCAACTAAACAATGAAATAAACTTCACCTAATGGGGTATTCTTGGTTGATGATGAATTGTTTGCAGTATTTGCTCCTCCCCAGACACAATGGACATGAGGACATTCTTTACAAAGAAGCGGAAAGTCAGTCAGAATTTCCCCACAGGACAGGGTTTTTTTGTCCCAATGGAAATGTTAGTGAAGTTAGCTGGCTAGTCAATGTTAGGAGATGTATCAGCTAGCTTAACGTTAGCTATCATTTAATTCAAACCCAGTAGGCCGACCTTACTGTAATGCCAAGAATGAGGTCAAGTCTGCTCTGATGATATTTATTGATTCCTTGTTTTGTCTGGTCTTTGGCAGTTTTCTGGAAAGTAAGATGGGAAATCAGTGTATGGGGAAGGAATAGTAGAAAGGAAAGCAATGGAGAGAGATGGATGTTATTCCAGGTGGATTGTGAAGGAAAGGGGGATAAAAGTTATGAAGTGGTAGAAATTGTGGTGGCACCAATGTAAGAAGGAGTTCTATCTATAAATCTATTTGTTCTACTAATCTGTAAATGCTACTGTAGTACCACCATTGCATGTAGGTTGACAAAACTGCACTTGTTCATTGTGTGAAGTTCTCTTTTATGTGTCATTGCTTGAGCCAGTGTAATTTTGTGTTATGAAGACTGCATGATGCCATGCCATTTTTGTTATGAGTATCACTAAATCAGAAAAAAGTAAAATGCACCCACTAAAGTCACTGTTGGTGGTGAACAAAATGGCACCTGTTCATTGTGTGAAGTTATTTTTTATGTGTCACCGTTGCTTGACACTGTGTGATTTTGTGTATGAAGTTTGCATGATGCCATGTTATGCCTGTTCATTGTGTGAGATTATGAATATTCTTATTTTTAAACATACAGTTGAGTGTCACTATTGCTTGGCCCAGTGGCATGTTGTGTTACATCTAAAACTAAATAGAAAACACAAAATAAAAAGTAAAATGCACCCATAAAGTCATTGTTGGTGATAAATTGTGTCACATTCATCTCATTATCTTAGGCGTAGCGGTGGTTTTAAAAACAGGCTGATGAATATATGGACTAGTTGAATGAGGACTTATTGTTGAAAATGAATTAAAATTTTTCTGGCGGAGGACCCCCCCGCCAGTGTGTCCCCCCCACATTAAAAATGCTTCTGACGCCCCTGGGGAAATGCATTCTGGAAATGAATCACGGGAAGGACAGTTGTCGCGCGCGTGAGTCTCACACAGACGATGGCGGACATGCACCGGCGCTTTGTGGGGGGGGCTTCGGGGGGCTCAAACCCCTGGGCCACAGCCAATCAGGGGCCTTGTAATATTAATAAAATAATAAACTGTCGGAATCGTGGGCCTACATTAATGTACGGATAGAAATAAGGTTAGAAATAAATGAGCGCACAGTAGCCTGCTGTAAGAGACATGGTGGATGTGGTTCGCGAAACGAACACCCACAACTGTATCAAAATAAAATGTAACAAAATGTAACGTCACGCACGAAAGCGCGCCAAAGACTGCAGACTACTGAGACACAAATTTAGAGACTTTGAAAGATGAAGCGTTCACATGTTAGCGGGGTGCATAAAAGGAAAAAAGAGAGAGATGCAGGTAATGATAGAATCATTGCCTAAAGTCACAGACTTTTTTAAGGTAAGGATCACCAATCTGTTCAGAATATCGGCTACTTATCAGTTATCAGCCTACCAGCAGCTAGGCTATGTGCAGCTAGGCTAGATATGCTATGATCTGTCCAACAGTAAAATAAATCAGTTGTGATTTGAATACGTGTCGTGTGATTTGAGTTATAATCCTGTTAGTATAATAGCATATTTCAATGGGGATAATAAAATGTCTAAAACAGCATCTACTGAAGAAATTGATGAAAAGATTGTAGCCTATAATTTTCACAGTTCGGGCAGCAGACAGTGTAAGCATACTGAGGGGAATAGCAATACAAAGCTAGCGCATATCCACATTTCTCGCTAGCTGTGTTGGGTGTGTTGTTAACCCGTGTAGATTTAAGTGAAATACTTGAGAAGTTCTGTGGTCAAGACAACGTTTTAAGGTAAGGACGCTTGATTATTAATGTTTGCCCGCCGTGGCTTGTTGTTGACGAAAGGCCCACACGATTTTGCCTTATGCAGCTACTGCTAGCGTCATGCTTTGAACTAGGTTAAGCTCATTTGCGCTAAAGGATGGGTTTATTGAAGGACTTTGATGTAGCTAGTTTCTTTTTAAAAAATCATATGCTCAAAACAGTATGCCCATGTTCATTATGTTTAACTTTTTTCTTGATGGAGTGCGTGAAATATTGTTGCAAGTGGTATTTCGATGCAGTCATGTCAAAAAGGCAGTTGAATGCACGGTCTTATTCAAGGAGAAGGAAGACTTGCATGATGCTTGAACATAGATTGGTAAAATAGACCCTAGTAGGACCTGGTTTTGTGTATTTCAGTCTGTAGAGTTATGAGTTTGGCCGCTGTCCATGGTGTTTACGTTTCATGTGGCCGCCGAGCCAAGTACCTTCATCATCATCATCATCATGTTCCCCTGTCAGAAAAACTCTCTAGGGGTGCTTCTGCTGTAGCAGTTGCAGCAGTTGCTCAAAGTTTGATTTGTCCATCATCATACGTCTTATCTGTTGGGTGTCTATGCCCAGCAGATTTTCCCATTTCGTCCATTTGTAACCATTTTTGTCAAACAGGAGCTGCTTTTGCACTTGGTTATTGCCCATCCAGCAAATGTGAGCAATATATTTTAGTTGTTGTACGTAGCAGGATAGTTTTATATCCTGGGTTCCTGTCAGTTTCCGGAGGTCAGCATTGGACATCTTGTAGCTCCAGTCTATATCTTCATTTGTAGTGTTCTTTTGGTCAGGGGCATTCTTTCGTTTATATCCACCTTTAATCATTTTCCTTAGGAAGCCGTGCCACACTACCTCAATTTTGTGAATTTCACTGGATGATAGTTGCCATGCCTGTGTGCTGTAAAGGAGACGAGATCGAAAGCATGCCACTAGGAACTTTATATGGGTTTTTAGTAGTATTCGGTGGTCGGTTAGAACGTGTTTCAGTTCATTCCATTTCATGAATGCAGCACTTATCCTAGCATGCAGGAAGTGTGAGGATTCATCACAGTTGCTGACATTATAACCAAGATATTTAAAGGTGCGGACGTTTTTAATATTAGTGCCGCCAAGGGAAATGATACTTGGTTTACATTTGATATCCTCATTGACGTTAAAAGCCATTGTTTCTCTTTTGACATATGATATTTGTAAACCAAAGCGGGTGTAGGTCTTATCATACAACTGAAGAATATTCTGAAGCTCCTCGATGGATCCAGCGAGTATGGCCTGATCGTCTGCGTATAGAATCTCTGTTATGCAACCCTCTCCTGATGCTCGTGCTTTCGTACGCATTTCTCTTGTGGATACCTCATTTGGAATGCAATATCTGAACTTGAAGCCTGTATCTGGGTACAGTTTTGATATCTCATGCTGTGCAATCCTGACAACAAAGTCCATATAGATATTTAAAAACTGATGGCGATTCTAGGGCACCTTGTCTTGCAATGAATGTTTGTTTTCATGCCGCCGAGCTATTTTTATGTATTTTATTTTTTAAAAGGACTTGTCTGTAGGTGTGTGTGTTTTATGTTTACAACACATAGGTCTACATTAGCGCACGCGTGCTTGTGTGGTTATCTCTGGCCATGCCCCTGCGTGAAAGTTACGCAGTATCACTGTCCTGTCCGTGGTAATAATCAGAACTGGCTCTGTAATGATAATGCGCGCGTTCTTCTCTCCCGCTGTGGTCGGATGTGTTGAGCGATGTGAGCGTGGGCCTTGCGCAGCTACGCTGAGCCAAACGTAACCTATCGTAGGCTTCTAGGCTAATTACGCGCTTACACTGTAAATGCTTGACACGTATTGTAAATAAAATAAGAGTGTTTTCCTGGCCAACGGTAAGGGTAGGGTTGACAGGTAGCCTATGAGGGGCCTAGCCCCTGGGCCACGGGTGTTGATAAAGCGCCCCTGCGGACATGGAGGAGACCGAGGAACCTGTGGTGGACGACCCTGCAGAAAACGCAATTTCTTCCAGTAATGAAGTGCACCCCTGGCCCTACATATGTGATCACTTCAGCTTCATAGAGAAAAGGGGTGACAGTTTCATTATGCAATGCAGATTGTGTGCCCAAGAAGACAACCATTGCGGCATACAAAAATTCAACGTCTAATCTGCGCAAGCATGTTGAGGTAAGTATTGTCATTGGCATCATAATCACAGGCGCAGATAGAGGGTGGGACGGGTGGGATTCGTCCCACCCAGATTTAAATTCACCTCGTTCGGTCCCCCCCACTTATAGGGAGGAAAAAACGTCTATGCTGTCTTTCTTTGCATAAGGCAAACCTCACGGAAAAATCAAAAGACTAATTACCATTCGGTTTATTGAGGTGCACAGCAGTGTATACATAGTTGCAACAACTCACATAAAACAAAACAAAGACTGATATTCGGTTGGTTGAGTTGCACAGACTGCACAGGTTTCGAGCTCGAGCTTGGTTGCTATGGTTACCCACAACAAGTTTGACAGGCATATCGGGGTTGGGGTTGGTTTGCTGGCAGCTTTGTCCCCCCCAGTTTTTTGTCCCCCCCAGTTCAAAAAACGTATCTGCGCCCCTGATCATAATGTTTCCTTTCCATAGTAAAACCGACAATAGGCTGGTTATATTCCAAAAATAGTGGATGGCATTGCTAATGTTGAAGTAGCAACCTGTTGGTACTGTAACATAATGGTAACTAGTCTGTTATTCGGTTGGCTAATCATGCAAGCAAGTTAGCTCGCCAACCTGACGTGATCAGTCCTCCTACCATTCTACATCCAACAGGCCAGAAAGGAATACTAAGCAAAACAAATAATGTTTGAATTGAATTGTTCAATAACACACAGTGCACACAGGCAAGCTACGAGATTTCGGTGCAACATTTCACTTTCATATTTCGTGTACAATGCTTTGTGTGTGGTCAGGGCGATGTAAATGACATGACTGTGTGTATTGACCTTTTTTGTTTGTCTCAGTTTTAATGCAGCATTATCCTAAGCATTCAATTTGATGCACTTCCTTTAAATAAAACATCTGGGTTGAGATGTACATATATCCTTGTTTCCTCTTCTTTTTCATTTTTACACAACACAATGGAGGCAAAAAACACCCATTGTTAAAAGTAACATTTTACTTTTACTCAAAGTACATTTTAAATGATCTACTTTTTACTTTTACTTGAGTAGATTTTTTGTCTGGTAACTTTACTTGTACTTAAGTAAAATTTCATCAGAGTAACAGTACTTGTACTTGAGTATAATATTTTAGTACTCTTTCCACCTCTGGTGTCTTGTATTCTTCCAAAAGGAAAATGCTGGATTGTTTCAACTATTTTGACGATATTCTAACCACGGCTGAAACGTTTCCTCGAGTAACTTGAATAATTTGATTATTAAAAATGTTTGATGTATATTTTTGCATCGAGGCTTCGTTTATTTCCTATCAGCTCACTGTGTTTTGCACGGATGATTATTACTGTGGCACAACGAGCTGCTGTGGATACGTGACGTGAAGGAGATGTTGGACGTGATTTGATGACACGGTTTGAAAAGAGCAGGAAGAGGGAGAAAACAGCAAGGGGTGAGGAGAAGAGTATGGGCAGAGAAAACGACAGAAAATGTCAAAAGTTTGGGATCATTTCAAGATAAAACAGAGCAAAAATGTATAGAGTGTATCTATTGGAAAGCCAAACTAGCCAACCACTACAGCACATCGTCAATGCTACTGCACCTCCACACAAAGCATTCAGTCTGTGCATCCAGTCCACAGAGCAGATCCAAGACAAGCTAACGCAAATCATTATGATGTTCAGTAATTATGGATATGTGCAATGGATAGTTAATCAATATAGTGACTTGTTGTTGCGTTCACAAAGCGTTTATTGATGTGGAAAAGTGTTTTGTGAGGAGAAGTTAAAGATCAGATCATGATGATGTGACATTAGCTTAGCGGGTGCTCACTGAGTAACGAGCTGATTTGCGCTTCTCGTAGACAAAACAGTGTTGTGCAACAAGCAAAGGCTCACCAGATACCCAATACATGTCTGGTATAATCCATACTGCTGTTATGTTAGCTGTTTCTCCAACAGCACTTCCACCATACCTGTCAACCCTCCCGTTTTTCCCGGGAAATCCCTTATTTTGACTTATTTCCCGCTGTCTTCCCGTTTTTTTATTTTCCCGAAAATATCCCGTATTTTCACATTATATAAAAGTCGGTAGGTCCAGAATTCATGACGCGCCTCTGACAGGAGTTTACAGCAGGAAGTCGGGCCATGAATTCACATCCCTGCCCTCTCAGGCATCAGTAATTACATAACTACGTCCGGAGGCGAGGCTGAACAAGTGATTAGGTCCAGTGTTGCCAGATTGGGCGGTTTCAAGTGCATTTGGGCGGGTTTTGAACATATTTTGGGCTGGAAAACGTCAGCAGTATCTGGCAACACTGATTAGGTCTGAGGTGAAGATGGCGATGCTAATAGCTAAGAAAAACATTAGCCTCTCTTTCTTTGATGATTTCAACAAGTGCGTGGCGGGAATGTTCCCAGACTCTTCCATTGCAAAGAAATTTTCCATGGGGAAAACGAAAGCCTCCCAAATAATCAAAGGTAAGCTACACATGTTTACATTAAGTATGTCCTGGCTAAGACCTCATAAATAGCCTAGTGTAAACTAATTGGTGTATTAACTGTTTTATCCACTCATTGTCTCTTTTATTTTCTATCTGAAACTTACCCATTTTAAATCACTCTTGGTTTAATATCTTATATCTCTATCTATCTATCTTATATGCTTTAATATCAACAGATCTTCATTTAAGGGTACGTGAATCTTTTCATCATGGCACACCTTCAGCCTGTTCAGTGTGCTGAGTGCAGGATGTTTAGTCATTCTTCCTCCGTCACTAGCGATAGCTCTATTAGCTTTACTTGTGATAAGTGCAGATTAGTTAGCTCTCTGACGGAGAAGATTTCAGTGCTAGAAGCGCGTGTCCAGGCTTTAGAGCAGGTTAGTGAGCGTGAGAACAGTGTAGTTTCTGTTAGGGAAAGTCTGGACGCCCTAGGTGGAGTTAGCAATCCCCCAACTCCGGCATTAGAGCCCTTACAGCGGGGCGAATGGGTGACGGCTCGGCGGCATAAGCGTAGAGCCAAAGCTACCGCTGAGGCTCGCCCACGGGAGCACCACTCCTCTCCGCGTCACGTGTCGAACAGGTTTGCTCTCCTTAGTGATGCACCCACTGAGAAACCTGAAAGAGCTCTGGTTATAGGGGACTCTATCATACGGCACGTGAAATTAGCTCAGCCTTTAGGGGCACCAGCAGCTTTAGTCAGGTGTATACCGGGAGCCAGGGCGCCGGACATAGCAGGTAATCTTAGGGTCCTAGGCAAGCACAGGTTCTCAAAGATAGTTATCCATGCAGGAGCTAATGATATACGCCTTCGTCAGTCTGAGGTTACTAAGAGTAACTTTGTAGAGGTGTTTAAATTAGCGAAGGCGATGTCCGATGCTGTAGTATGCTCTGGCCCCATCCCAATGCGGCGTGGCGATGTAGCTTACAGCAGGTTATGGTCGCTGAACTGCTGGCTGTCCAGGTGGTGCTCTGAAAACAGTGTGGGCTTTATAGATAATTGGGCTAATTTTGAGGGCACTGCTGGCCTGTTAGGGCGGGACGGTATCCATCCCACTCGGGAAGGTGCTGCTCTCATTTCCTGCAGCATAGGTCATAGTCTCAGAACAGGCCTAGTTAATTTCTGACAATCCAGAGCCAAGGCCAGGGAGCAGACGAACAGGCTAAACCGACTGTCTGCTAGCTGCACAGAGTCGTCACTCAGGGCCCACTACATCGAGACTGTGTCTGTTCCCCGAGCTCAACAAAAAGGTAGAAATTTTCAGAGAGTTTGTTCCAGTAACCTAATCAATATAAAATTAGATCAGACTGACTGTACTGCTGCTGCCAGCACCTTTGATCTAAAGGTGGGGCTATTAAATATTAGATCTCTTACATCTAAAGCGCTAATGGTTAATGAACTCATTACTGATCAGGAGTTTAATGTACTGTGTTTAACAGAAACATGGATTAAGCCAAATGAATATATAGCATTAAATGAAGCGAGTCCTCCTGGATACAGTTATATACACCAGCCTCGTCTAACTGGCAGAGGAGGAGGCGTCGCGGTTATTTATAACGATTATCTAGGTGTAACACACAAACCTGGTTATAAATTTAATACATTTGAAGTTCTTCATACTCATATAATGTATGTAGCCTCGAAAAATAAGTCTACCCAGTTAATTCCATTGCTTATTATTTACAGGCCCCCGGGGCCATATTCTGAGTTTCTTTCTGAATTTGCAGATTTTATCTCAGATCTGGTTATTTCCTTAGACAAAGCTTTAGTTGTCGGAGATTTTAATATTCACTTCGATAACCCAGAAGACCCTTTAAAAACAGCGTTTGTGTCCATCTTAGATTCAGTCGGGATTAAGCAGAATGTCATAGGACCGACCCATAATGGTGGTCACACCCTTGATCTAATACTAACATTCAGATTAAACGTAGACAATATAGTCATACTTCCACAGTCTGAAGTTATCTCAGATCATTGTCTCATCTCATTCAAAATATGTCTGAGTAATAATATATGCACCTCACCACGCTACTGTATTAAACGTACTTTCACGTCAACTACTGCACAGAGCTTTATAAATGATCTCCCAGAGCTGTCAACTTTGATTGGGTCACTGTCAGCCCCTGCAGAACTCGATCAGGCAACTGAATGCTTAGAGTCAACATTCCGCCATACTTTAGATAATGTAGCTCCTCTAAAAAGGAAAATGGTCAGAGACAAAAAATTAGCACCCTGGTATAATGATGACACTCGCACATTAAAACAGAACACTCGAAAATTGGAACGTAAATGGCGTCAAACAAAATTGGTAGTGTTCAAATTGGCGTGGAAGGAGAGCTTCCTGAAGTATAGAAAAGCTCTTAGTGCTGCGAGATCAACATATCTCTCCTCCCTAATAGAAGATAACAAAAATAATCCTAGATTCCTATTTAATACTGTAGCAAAATTAACCAGGAATAAGTCCACTATCAACACATGCACACCTGCAGTATGTAGTAGCAACGACTTCATGAATTTTTTTAATGACAAAATTGAGAATATCCGACAAAAAATTCAAACTACTAATTTAAGGTTAGACAATGAAAGTGACCTTGTAGTTAACAATATAACTGTATCAGATCATCAGTTAGAATGTTTTACTCCCCTAAAAGAAACTGAATTACTTTCATTAATCTCTACATCAAAAGCCTCAACTTGCGTACTAGATCCCTTACCGACACATCTATTCAAACAGATAATGCCTGGAGTAATTGAACCGCTTCTAAAAATAATAAATTCTTCTCTTATGATTGGCTATGTACCCAAATCCTTTAAACTAGCAGTTATCAAACCCCTGATTAAAAAACCTGACCTTGATCCCTGTCAGCTGTCCAATTATCGGCCAATATCAAACCTCCCCTTTATCTCCAAGATCCTTGAAAAAGCTGTGGCACAGCAGTTATGCTCATATTTACATAGGAATAACATCCATGAAATGTATCAGTCAGGATTTAGACCTCATCATAGCACAGAGACAGCACTGGTTAAAGTAGTAAACGACCTACTGTTGGCGTCTGATCAGGGCTGTGTCTCGCTACTTGTGTTGCTTGACCTTAGTGCAGCATTTGATACCATTGATCATTCCATTCTTCTGGATAGACTAGAAAATGTTGTGGGAGTTAAGGGAATGGCCCTCTCCTGGCTCAGGTCTTATCTAACGGATCGTTATCAGTATGTTGATATAAATGGTGATATTTCTAGACGTACCGAGGTAAAGTTTGGTGTTCCACAAGGTTCTGTCTTGGGTCCACTGCTTTTTTCTCTATATATGTTACCTCTGGGCGATATTATTTGTAAACATTGTATTAGTTTCCACTGTTATGCTGATGACACACAGTTGTATGTCTCTGCAAAACCTGATGAGACACACCAGCTTAATAAAATTGAGGAATGTGTTAAGGACATTAGACACTGGATGCTTATAAATTTCCTTCTGCTTAACTCTGACAAGACTGAAGTACTTGTGCTAGGACCACATACAGCTAGAAGTAAGTTTTCTGATTACACAGTAACTCTGGATGGCCTTTCCGTTTCTTCACGTGCAGCAGTAAAAGACCTCGGAGTGATTATTGACCCCAGTCTTTCATTCGAAACTCACATTGATAACATCACCCGGATAGCTTTCTTTCATCTCAGAAATATTGCAAAGATAAGAAATTTAATGTCATTGCATGATGCAGAAAAACTAGTCCATGCTTTCGTTACCTCCAGGTTGGATTATTGTAATGCCTTACTGTCTGGATGTTCCAATAAGTGCATAAACAAGCTCCAGTTAGTTCAAAATGCCGCAGCAAGAGTCCTTACTAGAACTAGAAAATATGACCACATCACGCCTGTCTTATCCACACTGCATTGGCTCCCAATCAAATTTCGTATTGATTATAAAATACTACTATTGACCTTTAAAGCACTAAATGGTCTCGCACCACAGTACCTGAGTGAACTTCTGCTCCTCTATGACCCGCCACGCCTACTTAGATCAAAAGGTGCAGGCTATCTGCTGGTACCTCGTATAGTGAAGGCTACATCAGGGGGCAGAGCCTTTTCTTACAAAGCCCCACAGTTATGGAACAGCCTTCCAAGTAATGTTCGGGAATCAGACACAGTCTCAGCATTTAAGTCTAGGCTGAAAACATATCTGTTTAGTCAAGCCTTTTGTTAATGGTGTTTATGAGGTAAAGGAGTAGATCTGGAGGGTCCTCAGACATAGAGTGTTTTGGTAAACTGGGATGTATGGATGCTGTCAGTCCCCACTCGCTTGCTCACTCGAGTTTGTTGACGGTGCAGTGGCTGGCTGCTTTATGTCCCGGGGCTCCCTCATGCCTGTGTTACCTTCTGGCTCTCTCCTTTTAGTTATGCTGTCATAGTTAGTTGCCGGAGTCCCTGCTTGTACTCGGTGCAATATGTATACTGTTCCTACTTATTCAGGTGACATTGGGCATACCTAACCACCTGTGTTTTCTTTCTCTCCCCCCCCACTCCAAATCTGTCCCTCTGAGTTACATGGAGTCAACAGGAAATCTTTTGGTGGAGACGGTGGGGACCTCGACTGGCTATCGTAGCCTGCAGGGAATCGGCCGTCAGACATTCTGTCGCATGTCCCAGACCCGGTGAAATGTAACTGAATTGTCTTGGCCAGGCCTAAGGGTCCCATCTGCATCTCATCATTGCTGAGGAGTGTGCTCCCATCACCCAATCTAGCATCCAGCCAGAGCAGGTCATGATATATTTTTTACCATATTAACATGCCATTGTGTGTCATGCCTGATGTAAAGACTCTTGTCTCTGCGAGCCTACCCCACAGATTTAATACTTGTCATTTTTAGGGCATACCTAACAACATGTTTTCTTTCTCTCTCTCTCTTCCCCCCCCCTCAATCTGTCCCTCTGAGTTACATGTTGATCCTGGGATTGAGATGCTGGCCTCTTCTGCCCCTCGGACCTGCTTGATCCATCCTGGTGCCCTGTGTCTGGTCGGAGTTTTATCGCCCCACTCCTGTGAAGGACGGCCCCATGAGGACAGTTGAGGGTTATACCTGTTAAAACTGTTAATATTATAGTCAGGCTGTCTGTTGTTGCCCAAATGAGGATGGGTTCCCTTTTGAGTCTGGTTCCTCTCGAGGTTTCTTCCTCATGTCGTCTGAGGGAGTTTTTCCTTGCCACCGTCGCCACAGGCTTGCTCATTGGGGATAGATTAGGGATAAAATTAGCTCATGTTTTAAGTCGTTCAAATTCTGTAAAGCTGCTTTGCGACAATGTTTATTGTTAAAAGCGCTGTACAAATAAACTTGATTGATTGATTGATTATATGACTCTTTATCTCTTTATTACTCTATCTATCTATCTATCTATCTATCTATCTATCTATCTATCTATCTATCTATCTATCTATCTATCTATCTATCTAGTGTTCCAAGGCCATGACTATGGTAAAACCAGTGGTGTAGTCTACGTGATACGCAGGTCTACGCCGTATGCCCACTGGAAAAGCTCAGCGATTTCCGTATACTCACTGAAGAGCTCAGTGATTTGCGTATGCGCATGCGCCTACCGAAAAATATATTCGTTATTTGAATTGGCCAAACCAATGTCAACATTGTCAGATGAATGTTCCACAGTTCCATTCCTAAATGCCTGTGTCCACCAAACGCGCTTTAGCGCTACAAGCGCCTATTCAATTCAAATCCTATGGGCTTCATTTATTAGACGCTGACAGAGCCCGACTCAGCACTCAAGGCGTTGCGAGTTGATCCAAGAGCAGAGAATTGACCCTTCCGGGAGCTCCGCCCCCCTTAGCAACTGTTGCTACGTATGTCAGTCAAGCCAGCCGTCCCCCTTCGCAGTAAACGTCATTCATACGTAAGAGGAAATTGCGCGCGCAGCCTGGACCCAAAAAAGACTCAGCGACGGTAGAGACGAGAAGAAATATTTGGAAGAAATGCCAAGTTGTTGTGTTGTCGGGTGTCAGAATCGTAGCAGTGATGGGGTTAAAATGTTCAGAATTCCAGCAGGATCTCACCCATTCTGAAAAAATCACCGACGTCTATGGCTACAAGCCATCAAACGTGTAGACTGGGATGAAAGCACTATCAAAAATGCGCGGGTTTGCAGCGCCCACTTCATCACAGGTAAGATCAGGCTATTTATTAAATCTTTCTTTTTTATTCTTTCTAGTCTTCGTTTATTGATGTAGCAAAATACTTTGGTAACGTTTGTCTGATTAGCTGGTCATAGTTACACAATGTAATGAATATTGTTAGCATGTTAGCTTAGCTTTGCATGCAGTTTTGTTTGTAGGAGAGGTCTCGCTTGACTCAAGCAGACCAGATTTTGTGCCATCATTATTTGTGTATGCCGAAAATCACAATTTTAAAGCAAGGATGGAAAGGTAAAATTGTGTGCCCTCGCTCTAAATGCCAACTTACGTTGACTGCTCTAACCTAGCTCCCGCCCCGTTCAGTTTCATTTCTGCTCTCTGCCTCTCGCTTTTTACGCGCTCTGATTTCTCTTAGCTGCACTCTTTACACTATCATTGTGGATATGTTGGATGATGTAGGCACGAAGTTTTTCGTGGGTGTACACTGAAGTCTTGTCAATAAGGTACGAGTATATATCTGGCCATTGTATACCAGGGAACTTACTAACATCGTCCGTCCACTCTTTAATTAAATGCGGATCCGGTAGCGATGTCCACTTGTTAGAGTTAACTTATTTATGTAGCATTCTTGATCTTGTAATGACAATTGTTTGGCATAATCTGACAGCTCATAATGCCGGTCTATGGGCAGCGCCATTGTTTCTGAGTCCAGGCTGCGCGCGCATCCTAGCAACGGTCGGTTTGTTTACAAACATGCGAAGGGGTCTGCCTTTGACTTGTTGCTAAGCAACAGTGCTTATTCAGTCATGACAGACCACGCGGCATTATCTAGCATTCAATCAAGCTTGCGAAATCATGAAACGAAAACAAACGACACTATTTCAGTGTTTTCAGAAGTGTCCTCAGCCATCACTCTGCAACACAACCAAGGAGGCAATGCAGACCTCAAATGCCAGAATATAAAAACACCTGGAAAGTCCTGTAGACCTTTTTTGCAGGGCTTGTGGGCTAACACACTGAAGGGCATTGCGTATTTGTTAATTCAATTAATTTTTTCTTCTCTGAAGCAAACATTTGCTTTAGCACATCTAGGATGTTTTCTTGTTCATTTAAGCTGATGTGCTGAATAGATAAGAAATAAGAAATGCATTTAATATGTTAAAATATATTATTGTGTGATGTGTTTAATTTACATGTCAATATGTCAAATTTTCTTGAGACATGAAAAATAAAAAAAACAATGATGGAAAAGCCCACTTATCTTAAGTTGAACGGTGAATCAAAATTTTATAAATTTTGTACATTTAAACCACATTTGTTTTGCATACAGTAGATCTGTACACAAAACCAGTTTCAAGATGCATATTACTATGCATTAGGCAGTGATGGTGCTCATGAGGTGTTGCTTTCAGGTTATCGGACAGTTACAAGATGGATGAGTACAAGTATAACAGTATAGCCACAACACACGTGTGTGTGTGTGTGTGTGTGTGTGTGTGTGTGTGTGTGTGTGTGTGTATACATTTTTTCCCGGGGGGGCGTTGCATGGCAAGCACTGAGTATACCCACTGCAAAAAAGTAGACTACACCACTGGGTAAAACCATAATAAATTGCAATGGAATTGAATTTATTGACTGGTTATATAATGACCTTTCTTATTTTAACATAAGATACGTATTTTAGCCCTTAACTTGGGAAATAACTGGTACCACTGAAAGCAAATAAAAATAAATGTATAGTTTATTCGCAAATGCACTCTATAAACCATAAGCATATTGAGTTTGGGTCTTGGCTATCACCAACATGCACCAGAGTACAGGAAATCACAAATACTAGATAGAAAATTGCCCCCCATTCAACTACGCCCACTTTTGGTGAAGGGTATGACTTTCCGAAATTTTCCCTTATTTTGAGTTAAAAATCTGGGAAATATCCCTTTTTTTCAAACCTCAAAGTTGACAGGTATGACTTACACTGATTCCATATTTGTTGTTTCACCCTCTCTCTATCTCTCTCTCTCTCTCAAACACACACACACACACACACACCCACACACACCCCTCAGGGTGATGCATGAAATACCCAAGAGAGCAGAATATCAGGTGGAAGAGGCAACTGGAGCCTAAAATGTACCAATTCAATCCGATTATAATGATCAGAGTCTGCAGGTGTAGGGTGTAGACTGTATCTTACAGTTTGATATTTAAGCCGAGTAAGAGATATCAATAATAATTAAGGAGCTGAACAACATTGGAGACTTAAGGAGACAGACAACATCACACCCACAACTGACATTTGCACAAGCATTGCTACAGAGGCATCTCTGGGGGTGACGTGTCACTTTCTCGGGCGGGATTGGGAAATGGAGTCCTACAGCCTGACAACACTGACCCTTGAAGAGACACACACAACGGAAAATATTGCACTGTGGATTGAGGACTGTATTGCCAAATTTGATATTTCAACAGAGAAAATCAAAGCTGTTGTTCACGACAACGGAACTAATGTTGTAGCAGCAGTGAAAATTTTAGCACAAAAGCACGGATGGGCATCAGTTCGATGTGCAGGTCAAATCCTTAAATGTGGTGCTGCAAAATGCTCTGAAGAACAACCAAGCTATCTCCAAGTGTGTGACTGCTGCAAGATGGCTGGTCGAACATTTTAAGAAGAGAGAACTAGCATGCACCAAGGTAAAAAATAAAATTGTGTTCGGGACATATGACACATAGGTCTAGTCAATCTCGGACTTTAGAAAATATAACATTTGTGTGTTGATGCAGTTTCATGAGAAAAGAACCTGAATGCAAAACCAAAGACACTCGTGTAGAATGTAGATCATGATCACCGAAAACTTCTGTGAGACTGAGCGAATATAAAGGACAATGTGTTGGTAAAACAGGACTTAACAGTTGGTGTGAGGTTCAAGATATGGTTCATGAAAAAGTAATGTGATGAGAGAGAGAGAGAGAGAGAGAGAGAGAGAGAGAGCAGTGAGGTGTCAGTGAGATTTGCATGAACAGGACGGAATCGTTTCATTTCTCCCAGAATAGAGCAGAAACTTCACCAGATGTTCAACTTCCTTCAGTCAAACTCACTGAAGCACAAAACACAGCACTGAATCTACAGCTAATCACACTCTCTCATCACACTGATCATCACTATTAACTCCAATAAAAGAACAGACAACGTCCAAAATTCAGCTTTATTTCAGCACAAACTACAGGAAGAGCAACAGGACAGTGAAGAGAGGAAAGACAGAAATGTCAGCATTGTGTAGAATTGAAACTCTATTGTAGATGGATCATAAGCAGCTCCATGTTAAACTCTATCTTGGATCCACTAGCCTTCACACTGACTCTTTCTGAACGTGACTGGATGATTGACGTTGTTATGGGAGACCGTGCAGCGGAACTCCTCCCCCTTTTCCCAGAGGTCTTTGCTGAGGGTCAGGGTGCTGCTGCGGCTGTAACGGCCGTTCTTCTCTACTTCTGCGCTGCTCAGAACCCCGTTCTTCACCTCTGAGCCGTCCACTGTCCAGCTCACCAGCGCCCCCTGTGGAGAGTAGCCAGACAGCAGGCAGAGCAGCGAGGCCGATCCCTCAGACAGCTGCAGAGGGGACGGAGGGAGCAGAGACACGGAGGGAGACACTGTGGAACCCGCTGGAGAGGAGAAACACACAAACACATCATAGACACCTCATTCACACACAATTAGAAATGAGGATGAAATATTTCTGCAACTTTGTGGAACTGACTGATCTTACAGAGGAATTAAGTCGAATAAAGTCTGACTTCATGACTGAGTTTCATTCACTACTTTATTATGTGACATCAGTTTCAGTGCAGCAACAAAACAAACATGTTCCACTCTGTAATTTATCTGGGAAAATAATTTTACAACAAGTTTTATTACTTTATAGTTCAAACCTTCAGCACATTTAACTGCAGCAAATACAAATGTAGCTGACGACAGAAATATTCATCGTTTAACACAAACACACACAGCAGCTTTCATCTGGATTTTACATCAGCACACAGTCACTATATTTATTAAATGTTTATTATAGAGTAACTGCAGAGTTATTGCATGTTGAATTTATAGCAAGTGTGTAATTATTACATATTTAACATCAATAATTGTGTATTTATTGAATGTTTAAGAACATTGATATGGGATCTGTTCTGATACTGAAATGTATTCCTCATCAGAGCAAAATAACACACAATAAAATCAATTACACAATTATCAACATCAACAATCTGTTCAGGTTAAGTTTATTACTGTAATAAGTAATGAACAAAATTAATTTTGCATTAAAAGAAGAAAACACACTTACTGTTCACGATGAGTTTGGAGCCTCCACCAAAAGTGTACCACAGTGATACATTCTAATGAAACCGTCGTACAAAAACCTCCATCACACTGCAGTGCACACACACACACACACACACACACACACACACACACACACACACACACACACACACACACTCACTTTGCATTATCAGTCCATGCTTCAGTGCTCTGCGAGTGTTTATAGCCCTGTGACTTTAACACTTCATGACTGAGAGCTGCTGCTCAGCAACTTCACCCACAGCAACCATGACTTTGATCAGCGTCTTCATCTGCACACTGGCCCTCTGGACTCAAGGTGAGAGTTTAACATCAACTCACAGCCTCACACACTTCATTTCATACGAATTCTACACCACTTTAGAGCTTACAAACACAATCTATGTTTCTCTTCAGGATCCAGAGGTCAGGTGACTGTGACTCAGACTCCTTCAGTGCAAACTGTTGCTCCAGGAAACACAGTCACCATCAACTGTAGAACCAGTAGCAGCGTGTATAATGGTGACTATCTCGCCTGGTACCTGCAGAAACCTGGAGAAGCTCCTAAACCCCTGATCTATGGTGCTACTACCTTACAGTCAGGGACTCCAGCTCGTTTCAGCGGCAGTGGATCGAATACTGACTTCACTCTGACCATCAGTGGAGTCCAGACTGAAGATGCAGGAGATTACTACTGTCAGAGTTATCATTATATCAGTAGTAGCAGTGTGTTCACACAGTGTTAGAGCGTCGTACAAAAACCTGGGTCAGTGAGAGTGCACAGAGAAGCACTGCTGCAGCTGGGAGCGACTGCAGGTGCTGAGGGGGAGGATGTGATACAGCACAATGACACACACTGTGGACGAGAGAAAACACACCACACTAACTCACTAATACACACACATCTGTGAGAGGAGTCCACCTTTCTCAGCTGTGGACAGACAAACAAAGTCCTGATCATTCTGATTCACTGCTTACTAATTATCTTTATCCCATTTTACACACTTAAGTATTTATTATAGTTATAATTTGTTGTATATATGATTTACCAAAACATTTATTTATTATTCATTTCAAACACTATTATATAATTGATATTTATTATCACAACTTTAATATTCATGAAATTGAGCCATATTATCGACCTGAAACTGACATTTAAACATAAATTATATGTTTTTTCTCATCATAATGCATCACAGTTGAAGTGTATTTCAGAATCCAGTAATGAAACACAAAGAAAGACAGGGAGCGACCTGAGAAAACAGAGAGAGCAGAAAAGTGCAGTGAGCAAGAGAAGGTTAAATCAGTGGAGTGAGGAGAGGAGGAGTGGAGCTGTAGAAAGCAGGAGAAGGAAAGAGGAATAACATCTCAGGATGATAGTGAGCTCATGGAATGTCCAAAACATCCTACAGAGGAGGGTCAAGGGCTGTGATCAATCTACACCTTGAACTAGTTTGAATAATTTCCGAGTCTGTGTCTTGTATTCTTCTCAAAGGAAAATGCTGGATTGTTTCAAATATTTTGAAGATATTCTAACTACGGTGACTAAAAATGTTTGATGTATATTTTTGCATCGAGGCTTCGTTTATTTCCTATCAGCTCACTGTGTTTTGCACGGATGATTATTACTGTGGCACAACGAGCTGCTGTGGATACGTGACGTGAAGGAGACGTCAGATGTGATTTGATGGCACGGTTTGAAAATGGAGGATGAGGGAGAAAACAGCAAGGGGTGAGGAGAAGAGTATGGGCAGAGAAAACAACAGAAAATGTCAATGTTTGGGATCATTTCAAGATAAAACAGAGCAACAAGTGTGTGGAGTGTATCTATTGCAAAGCCAAACTAGCCAACCACAACAGCACATCGTCAATGCTACTGCACCTCCACACAAAGCATTCAGTCTGTGCATCCAGTCCACAGAGCAGATCCAAGACAAGCTAACGCAAATCATTATGATGTTCAGTAATTATGGATATGTGCAATGGATAGTTAAGCAATATTGTGACTTGTTGTTGCGTTCACACAAAGAGATGTAATTAATTAATTATTCTCAGTAGAATAAGGGAAATCCCTTCCCTTATTCTCGTACTAAGTCAAATTTTAATGATAAAACAGACTCAAAACGAGATGCATCATCGCCTTCGGCGGACCACCAAGAAACACCGGCTCAAGCAGCCGCAGTTGCTGGAGAGTGAGCTTGGTTTGCTTATGCTATGGTCGCTGTTGTTTGGTTTGATAGAATTAGTACGGTCAATAAGCTCAACCATTCTTTTTGGTCAGTGTAGGCTTTCTTGATTTGCCATATTTAGATCGCCATTCTTTACAAGAATGGACTTTCAGGAAAACATGTTTGAGGAACTAAAACTGTGCTAAACAAGTGGAGTGGGCAGTAGTGCTGTCCAAACTTAAACATGCATGTCAAACGTTTGCTTCTGACACAATCCATGGTTATATGGAGCACTAACGCCTGAGTGTAAAGCAGCCCAACAGCCCGCTGGCAAAATATGTTCTTAACGTGCCAGCTAGGAGCCTTATTTCCTTGAGGATTTTCCCCAAAAAATGATTTTTACAAGAGAAAACGCTCAGAGATCAGATTCATGTCGTTGGCTGCTGCTGCTGCTGTGCTGTATCCAGGGCCGCTGACAGCTTTGGCTGGGCCCGGGACAAAATGCTCTGAATGGGCCCCCCCAACACCCCCCCACCCCCCGGGCCAACCCACCCACCCACCCACCTCTCTTATTCCAGTCTCTACTCACTCCAACCCTTAAATGACAGGTATTCAAAAAGGTATTCAAAAAGGTATTCCTAAACTCGTGGATAGTTTACTATAATCACGCGATTGGGGTGCTCTTGAAGGAGCAGCGATGGACGGGGGATTTCGGGCAGGGCTGGGGGCGAACATAGTATACTGTGCGTGCGTACTGTCCAGTGTGAAAAGCAGAGAAGAACACACCGCTCGAGAAACGGCGGGATATGATTGCGGGCTAATGTGAATATTCTTAGCTTCAATCAGATATATGAAACACAATGTTATTAAGCCGTTGTGGTTATGAAATGATTCAATGCCCTGTGCATTTGATATGGTGTTCAGTGTGACTTGCTCTCCCTTCGTTTGTAACATGAATTGCGTGCCGCGCGTGCCTTGGTTGGGGTTACTTTACGGGGCTGGAAAAAGTTGGCTGTGTCTTACCTGGCTCAGCTGCCCCACTGCCTTTTCTAGTACCTGCTGCATCATCCCAATCTTTTTTAAAATATTTATGCAGTGAGCCCCTGAGTCTCTTGGTTTCTTCCTCTCTTTTTCTCTTTTCTTTTCTGTGCTCCTGACTTGTGCATGTTGGCAAATGGCACGCATGCTGATTGTCGAAGCGCTATGATCGAATGATGTCGTTTTTTTCCCCTTAATCAAAGAGTCAGACCAAACCATTTTTGCATTAGGGGTGGTAGGGGGTTCTTGACGCCTTTTTCAAAGACAATAAAGGCAAAAGATCTAGAAATCATTTATTGAATGCAAATATAGCACATTTCTCCCCCAAATCAACACATTTTGAAATTAAATAAAATAATTTAATCGCAACTTCATGAGAGCCCAGTTCTGGGCCCTCCCCATTCCTGGGCCCGGGACAACATACTCGTTTGTCCCCCCCTGTCGGCGGGCCTGGCTGTATCTATATAAAATTGATCACAATAAATCAGAGAGACTTCTGCCGTGCATTCAGTACTTTCTTGACAGAAAGCCTGTTCTAAAATTTCTTTTCTAGATTCAATAAACAAAGCAACTCCTGATGATGACTTCGCGGGACTGCTTACCAGAGAGAAAAAGCTGTTGGAAAATGAAAAATATGAGTTGTTGACCAAAGACTACACCCCATCAGAAAAATTTGTTTGCCTTAAGACAAAAGTCTATGGTAAAAGCAGGTGCTTTCAAATGTCCTGGCTCTAAGATTACAAGTGGCTTGTGTACAGTCCTTCAAAAGAGGGGGGTCTGTGTAGAGTATGTCTAGCGTTCCCACCAACCTCCAACACTGTGAACACTGGGGCGCTTATCAGTTTTGTGATGACCAAATTTCATAAGGCAAACGAGATATCAAGGGAGCATGAAAAAACAATATATCATAATGACGCTTTGCTTCACACCGCAAACTTTATCAAGAGAATGCGCAATACAGAAAAAGCAATATCTTCTGTTCTACAATCGTCAAGAGTCGCACAAATAGATTACAACCGCAAGGTTCTGAGGAGCATTATATCCTGTTTAATATTTTGTGGGAAGCAACATATTGCTCTTTGTGGGCATAACAAGTCTAAAATTATAGGGAACAACAATCAAGGAAATTTCCTTGCGCTTCTAAACTTCTGTGCAGAAGCTGGGGATGAAGTTATTGTGAAACACTTAAGCAGCTGCACACGCAGCACCACCTATACATCATCAACTATTCAGTATGATTTAATTAATATCATAATGGAGTACTTGAGAAACCAGATAACTAGCGAAATTCCCGAGAATGCACCTTTTTTCGCGATCCTTGCCGATGAAGTTACTGACGTTTCAAATACTGTGCAACTTTGTATATTGATTTATTTCGTAGATGAAACTTGTAAGATACATGAAGAGTTTCTCGGATATCTATCATTAGAAAGAACCACTGGAAAAGCTGTAGCAAATTCAATCCTTGAGGCATTGCAGAACAGGTCATTAGACGTAACCAACTGCAGAGGTCAGGGTTATGATGGATCATCCAGCATGTCTTCAGCTGTAAGGGGTACTCAAGCATTCATCAATGGAAAGTGTCCCAAAGCAATCTATACGCACTGTAACGCACATTGCTTAAATCTTGCAATTGTTCACTCTTGCAACATCCCTATGATTAAGAACATGATGGGAACTCTAAATGAAATCTGGTGTTTTTTCAAGTTTTCTCCCAAACGAAATGAGTTGTTGGAGGCAGTGATCAACAACATATGCCCTGACTCGCGAAGAACCATGTTAATTAGTCTCTGCCAGACTCGTTGGGTTGAAAGGCATGAGGCGTTTGAGGTATTCTACAGCCTCTTTAAGGCAATTGTGAAGACAACGGAGGTTATGACCAATGAGCAGATCTACCTCGAGGAGTACAGATCCTGGAAATGGGACCAGGAAACACGCATGAAGGCTAACGGCTTTCTGACAGCCATCACAAACTTTCAGTTCATAGTTGCCCTGATAACAGTAATGAAGTATTTGTCCGTGCTTAAACCACTCAGCATGCAACTGCAGAAAAGAGACAGTGGCATTTACAAGGCCTACACACAAGTCGGTGCTGTTAAATCAGATCTGAGAGCTTTCAGAGATCGGACCGAGGCCAGCTTCAGATGGTGGTACGAGACAAGCGTTGAACTGGCGAAAGATGTGGATGTTGTGCCAACAATGCCAAGAATCGCCAACATACAGCGTCATCGTGATAACGGCCCTGCCACAACACCTTTTCAGTACTTTCAGTGTTCACTGTGCATACCTCTTATGGATCACCTGATAACCCAGAAGGACAACTACTTCAGTGAAGACCAGATGAATGGCTCCAAACTGATGTGTTTGATACCTCAAGTACTAATGAACTCACCTGACACCGCGGTCGACGCGGCAGTGAAGTTCTATCAAGATGATCTAGTTTCGCCAAATGTGGTTGATGTGGAGCTTCTTTGTTGGCGTAATAAATGGTCACAAGTTGACAAATCAGCCCTTCCAACCAGCGCCTCAACCACTCTTAGAGACTGTGGTCCAGTTTTCTACCCCAACATAAACATTCTCCTCCGCATCCTTTGTACTCTGCCGGTTACTTCGGCGGAGTGTGAAAGGTCCTTCAGTCCATTAAAACGCCTGAAGACGTACCTGCGAAGCACCGTGACCACAGAGCGGCAGTTGGGACTGGCGATGATGAACATACACTATGGCAGAGCGATCGACATTGACAAGATCGTTGACATCTTTGCTATTTGTCATCCACAATGCCTTTTACTTAGAAACATTTTGTCCGATGAGCAGTAAGACAATGAGAATAGAGAGATCTGCATCGGTTGACTAGGGTAAGATCAGTGTTCTCCATGGGCGCTTTAGTGGTGCACTGCCACGTTATAATCCTGGCCCGCCACCCTTCCCGTGGCCAAAAAAAAAAAAAATAAATAAAAATAATAATAATAATATCTTTCGATTACGTTCATTATGTCTTATATTAAATATAGTTAGTTTTTTTTTTTTTTTTCTTTTTTATCAGACATCTAATTTATTGGGTTTGTTTACCTGACATGTTTCGACGTACAACTTCCGTCTTCCTCAGAGTGTCACCGGATGTTAATTGGTGACGCATCTTTTATCAGCTGCTGTTTCTGAAGGCGTGGCCTTCCTGTCTGGTTTGACAGGTCGGTCACGCCTTCTACTGTCTGTTTGTCCCCTGCAAGATGGCACTCCAGGTGTGGGATTCCATGTAAATTATGCAATAAAACTTATATTGGGGAGACAGGAAGGAGTTTCAACACAAGAAAACATGAACATAAGAAAGAGTGCGAAAAGGAGACAGCTACAAGACAAACCCGAACAATAAAAGAAAAGGCACAACAGGAAAATTATAAGTCAGCTATAACAGATCACTGTAAAAGGGAAAATCACATTATGGACTGGGGGAATGCCAGAGTCATCCGCACAGAAGATAACAAACATCAGCGCTGGATCAGGGAGGCCATGGAGATCCGTAAGCGAAGCCCGAGGACCATCAACCGGGATGAGGGAGCATACATGCTCTCCCACACCTGGAGTGCCATCTTGCAGGGGACAAACAGACAGTAGAAGGCGTGACCGACCTGTCAAACCAGACAGGAAGGCCACGCCTTCAGAAACAGCAGCTGATAAAAGATGCGTCACCAATTAACATCCGGTGACACTCTGAGGAAGACGGAAGTTGTACGTCGAAACATGTCAGGTAAACAAACCCAATAAATTAGATGTCTGATAAAAAAGAAAAAAAAAACTAACTATATTTAATATAAGACATAATGAACGTAATCGAAAGATTAAGAATTAGTTACGGAGACGAAAGCATCAAGGAGTTTCGCCGCCTAGAGCGATTGACACGGAAACGGGCCCGCTACAGGAATCACCTGAGATTCAATCTGCGCTGCCGGGATGAGGAAGTCGTACCGGCCAGCCTGAACATCAAGAACCCGATTCCAACCAGAAACGCGGAAAAGATGATCAGGAAAGTGCGGATGACTCTGGTAAAAGAACGGATACGGTGCACAACGGATAAACTAAATAATATCAACAGCGAACTACACAGAGAGACGGAAACTTTCAAACGCCGGTTTCCCCAAAACAAGGAAATGGAAATGGCAATACACGGACACTTGGCAGACGTACACGAACAGGAATTCACAGAGACAAAAACCCGACAAATACGAAAACTGGACAAACTCATCGCACAGAAAAAGAAGGCAGAACCGGAGCACGCACACATCAACGACAAATGGATTTACAACATATCAAGGTACAAACTCTCACAAGCAGAACGCAGTATATTAGCAAAAGGACTCAACTACGCTGTCACACCGAACAACATACCACACGACGAATTCATTCTGGCAACTGAATTAGCATGTGAGAAAATACAGGATCAGGGACAAAAAGCAGCACTAAGAAACGCAATAGCTGGTATATTGAAAATGGCCAAACCACCACCCAGTAACATCACAAAACAGGAAGCCAAAGCCATGAGAACGTTAGCAAAAAATAAAGACATCACAATCCTCCCAGCAGATAAAGGCAGAACAACAGTTATTATGGACACTGATGAATATGAACGAAAAATGAATGAATTACTCAGCGACAACGCATTTGAAATATTAAAAAAAGACCCAACAGAAGACAAGAAAAAGAAACTTAAAGCACTACTAAAACCACTACTCAATGAAAATAAAATAGATAAGCAGGATTACAATCACTTAGTACCCACAGCCAACGTCATCCCCAGGATTTACGGCACACCAAAAATACATAAACCAGGAACACCATTACGCCCCATAGTAGATAGCATTGGTTCAGTCACATACAACTTATCAAAAGCACTCACCGAAATAATTAAACCATTACTAGGACTCACAGACCAACACTGCAAAAACTCAAAACATCTGGCAGAAGAACTAAAAAACATCAAAATGCAGCAAGATGAAGTTTTCATTTCACATGATGTCATATCTCTTTTCACCAGAACACCCACGGAAGCCACCATACAGATAGTACAAGACAAATTAAAAACAGACAGGACGCTCAAGAAACGTACAAACCTCACCGTACAAGACATCACTCAGCTTCTTCAATTCATCGCCACATCCACATACTTTCAGTTCAGGAATACAATCTACAGACAGAAGGAAGGTTTTGCCATGGGAGACCCACTATCAGCCATCATGTGCGGTTTTTTCATGGAGGATCTGGAGCAAAAAGCACTCACCACAATACCAGCGGAATACAGACCAACACTCTGGAAACGGTATGTGGACGACATATTGGAAAAAGTAAAGAGGGGACACACTCAACAACTCACCGACCATCTTAACACCATAGACAATACCGGCAATATAAAATTCACACATGAAGAAGAAACGGAGCAGTCAATAGCATTTTTGGATTTAAAAATACAACACACAGAAGAGGGGGACATCAAAATAAAAGTACACAGAAAACCCACACACACCGACCAATATTTAAACTGGACTTCCGAACACCCCATAATGCACAAAATATCCGTAGTTAGAACATTACATGAACGCACAGCAATAATTACAGATCCACAGGACAAAGAACAGGAGGAACAACATATACAACACGCACTGAAAGCATGTCAATATCCACAATGGGCAATATCCAAAGGGGCGGAACAGGTTAAAAACAACAAAACACAAAAGAAAGAGAAAAAACAAACTAACAAACAAGAACACAGGGGAGTAGTTACATTACCATACATCAGGGGAATAACTGAACGCATTCAAAGAGTAATGAGGAAACACAATGTTAACACACCTGTCAAACCACACACAACACTCCGTCAGATCCTGGTGCATCCCAAAGACAGAATACATCCGGACAACAGATGCAACACCATATATGAGATTCCATGTAAATTATGCAATAAAACTTATATTGGGGAGACAGGAAGGAGTTTCAACACAAGAAAACATGAACATAAGAAAGAGTGCGAAAAGGAGACAGCTACAAGACAAACCCGAACAATAAAAGAAAAGGCACAACAGGAAAATTATAAGTCAGCTATAACAGATCACTGTAAAAGGGAAAATCACATTATGGACTGGGGGAATGCCAGAGTCATCCGCACAGAAGATAACAAACATCAGCGCTGGATCAGGGAGGCCATGGAGATCCGTAAGCGAAGCCCGAGGACCATCAACCGGGATGAGGGAGCATACATGCTCTCCCACACCTGGAGTGCCATCTTGCAGGGGACAAACAGACAGTAGAAGGCGTGACCGACCTGTCAAACCAGACAGGAAGGCCACGCCTTCAGAAACAGCAGCTGATAAAAGATGCGTCACCAATTAACATCCGGTGACACTCTGAGGAAGACGGAAGTTGTACGTCGAAACATGTCAGGTAAACAAACCCAATAAATTAGATGTCTGATAAAAAAGAAAAAAAAAAAAAAAAACTAACTATAAATAATAATAATAATAAAATAAAATAAATAAAAAATACATTTAAAAAACTTTACTTCATCAGTATACACCAAATAAATCGTAAAGTATTCGCTTTATTATAAGTTTGTAACTATTTAACATGCAGAAGACCATTAAACGAGTGCATACGGGGGTACATGAAGTGGCCACACGTTTGCAAGAGGAAAACATCCAGCTGGCTGCATACAGATTGTGACACAGAGCTCTGCAGATTGAGGTCTATCCCTGCGTTACACTACACCGCACCACATTATACTGTACTGACACATAGTAATGTTGGAAGCTACAAGCTGCAGCTAAATAACTTTGCGGGTGTTTGTAGCGTTATTGTGCAACGGTTACGCTTATCTATCGTCTTTTCTGACCATACACAGTTACAGTAATCATATAACAGCGCACACACACACATACACACACACACACACACACACATTAGTTAGGTTCAGGTCTTTTATTTTACGTTTCTGTGATTGTGTAGGCGAGAGCTGCATTTTGTGTGTTACAAAAAAAAGTATGCATTTATTGTAATTGAGTATTTTGTTTATGAATTATAGAGGTTATTGGCCTGCACTTAGACCTGACATTGTTCTGTAAATTTATGGTTTATGTGATGTTGGTAATATACAGTAAAGTAATTGGTATCTTCCAGTGGGTGGGGACAGGCCACTATATCCAGCCCTCTGAAGGGAGGTGGATTAGTGGGTCATGGGCTCTGTCTGTTATGTAATAGTCCTGTAATGTGCATCTAATCAGGCAGTGCAAAGATAGTGCAATACAGTATTCCGTTTAGTAGACAAAGTATTTTTGTTGCAATAATTACTTGAACTTTTCTTTTATTATTAAAATTTATTTTGTGTTAAAATTCTGCTGCTACTTTGGGAAACCGGACCCAATAAAACATCTTGTATTAAAAGTTCTATGTTTGGCTGTTGTCCATCAGATGATATGTACAGTAAGAATGTGCTAATTTTTTGTAAAATGATTTTAATAATGATTTTGCATTTCCTATCCATTTATTGGCCAGTTTCACATTCAAAAAAGCCCACAGTCTGTCAGCTTGGTAAGATGTCGAGCTGCTATCCATACACTGCCAGATAAAGCTGATTTGGCCTAATCATTATCCGACATCTCAACAGCTTGCAACATGAGATGAAAGAATGAAACACAAACCTGCGTGTATGTACTCAGGCTGCCAGTCAGTGTGTAACCCCTCCTTTGTAAAATCCTAGCTACGCCCCGTTCAGTCACTCACTAAATTTTTTTTAACCATCGTAGCGTTGCTCATTTTCATCTGCTTCTGACAAGTAATGATGCACAAACTCTGTCTCATGCTTTCATTATATCTCATTTAGATTACTGTAATTCCCATTTCAAAGGCCTTCCTGCACAGTTTTGCCAAAAGCTACAATATATTCAGAACTGGGTGGCACGGTGGTGTAGTGGTTAGCGCTGTCGCCTCACAGCAAGAAGGTCCGGGTTCGAGCCCCGTGGCCGGCGAGGGCCTTTCTGTGCGGAGTTTGCATGTTCTCCCCGTGTCCGCGTGGGTTTCCTCCGGGTGCTCCGGTTTCCCTCACAGTCCAAAGACATGCAGGTTAGGTTAACTGGTGACTCTAAATTGACTGTAGGTGTGAATGTGAGTGTGAATGGTTGTCTGTGTCTATGTGTCAGCCCTGTGATGACCTGGTGACTTGTCCAGGGTGTACCCCGCCTTTCGCCCGTAGTCAGCTGGGATAGGCTCCAGCTTGCCTGCGACCCTGTAGAACAGGATAAAGTGGCTACAGATAATGAGATGAGATGAGATATTCAGAACTCTGCAGCTAGATTTCTAACTCATACTACAAAATTGCTTTTTATTAAATTTTCACAAAACTGTAGTGAGAAAAAACAAAACAGTTAAAACTGACAGAGAGCTAATAGACATAATTGCATGAATGCCATACATGGATCCCATACATACATACTGTATCTCCAGTGTGCGTCGTATATAATATACATACATACATACATACATACATACATACTTCATAGACAGTTTTTTTTTTGCTTCAGTTTATTATATTTTCAATAGTTAACCCATGTACAGATACATGCCAAAAAAAAAGATCAACAAAAGAAAAGCCGGGGGGGGGAGACGTGGAGAGCTACTGATCTAAGGTGGTTGCATCAAATTCACTTGTAAAATATTCTAAAAAGTCGCACCAAGTTTTTTTGAACCTTTCTACAGAGCCCTGAATTGTGCATCTGAATTTTTCTAGCTTAAGAAACGCCATCACCTCACAGACCCAACGTGAATGGGATGGAGGTGTGGCCAATTTCCAACCAAGAAGGATAAGTCGGCGGGCTAGTAATGTTGAGAATGCTATGAAGTCTGAATGATGTTTTGATAGCCTGCTGTTGCTAGGGGTAACCCCAAATACTGAGATAACTGGATCTGGCTCGATTTGTTTTTTTTACAAATATAAGAGAATGTATTGAAAATCTCTGAGCAGAATGTGTGTAGTTTTGAGCATGTCCAAAACATGTGTCCCAGAGTGGCAGGGGCCTGATGGCATCTGATGCAGTTTGGACCTGAGCCGGGGTATATCAGAGCCAGTCTGACTCCACAGAGGTGCAGGCGGTTGAGTATCTTAAATTGAACCAATCCGTGCCTAACACAAATTGAGGATGTATGTACTCTTTTGATAGCTCTTTGCCAGGTTTCCTCAGAAAGCTCCATGCTCAAGTCTTCACCCCACCGTTCTTTCAGGTGGTGGAGAGAGTTACCTTCCATGTCCTGTAAAATACTATATAACTGAGACACACAGCCTGGTATATGGGGCTTAAGCTTCAGACATTCATCAAGTGGGCAGGCTGGAGGTTTGTGCGGGAATGATGGAAAATATGTACGAGTGAAATTGCGTATTTGAAGGTACCTGAAGAAGTGGGACTTTGGTAGGTTGTATTCTTTCACAAACTGGTCAAAAGAGCCAAACAGTCCATTAATGAATAAGTCCCCTACACAATGAAGTCCCTTCCCAAACCAGGCCTGAAAAGCTGCATCTAACAAAGAGGGTCTAAAAAGGGGATTGGCAATAAAAGGCATTGACACCAAAGCTTCCATAAGGCCAAAGTGTTTATGAAATTGGGTCCATATGTGACCCCTCACCGAATCCAGGGACGCATGTCGGCCGAATCGAATCCGAGATAATCACAAAAGAAGCATTTTTTTTCGAAATTTGTGATTTTCGTTTTTTTCCATCATGTGCAAGTTGAGATCTTGAAGAATGCAATCAGTATTTCAGATAATAGATTGTTTTGTTGGAAAAGCATACATTTTTTGTTGCAAATTGTCTCGTTTTTGTCAGGACTGTAGCCTGCTGGGGGGTGTGGGTAAATTACCATATGGGCCATTCACATAATGATTTAAGTCTTTTTTTTCGCGAATCAGCTGTATGATACGAGCTGAGCTCGTGGCTACTTAAGCTGCATACAGGCATGTAATTTCACTATGGAATGAGGAAGCTAAAGAGAGCGCAGAGGAGCTGAAACACTGCGAAGCAAACAGACACACGGTATTTACATCGGAGATAACCATTTCTAGCAAAAAAACCCAACCAAAAGGAAGTGTTCTAGGATTACATTCCATCGGAGGCATTGGTGTGTGCAAGGCGCCGTTTCTCTTTCTGATGGGGTAAGTTTTTAATCTAAGGCTGTGTGGTTATTTTTGCATGTAACGGAGAGTGTTGTGGTTTGGTTACATGAAACTAGCATTGTGTTAGTTGTGTTATCATTGTGCTATCTTTCTTTCTTACAGTGTGAGTATTTTGTTATTTTTGCATGTAACGGAAAGTGTTGTGGTTTGGTTAAGCCTAGGTCACAACCAGACGTACGATTTTTTGGCCGTGTGATTTTTGGCGTTTCCCAAATTGCCGCGTTTTATTTTTTTTTGTTCATGGAGAAAGACGCGCGTTGGCCTATGTTTGTCTTGCAACCTGAAAAAAACGTAAGCGCCCGTAGAGTTTGTTTGACATGACAAAGAACCTCTGCGGCCAGTCTGCGGCTCGAAAATCAGCATAACACACGAGCGCCCTCCATGCGTTTCATGCATTTTTTGCATATAGACCGGCCGTAGAAGCACGTACGGCCAGTTGTGCCTGAGGCTTTACATGAAACTAGTGTTGTGTTAGTTGTGTCATCATCATGCTATCTTTCTTACAGTATGAGTAATTTTTCAACCACAAAACGTTAAAGTATACTTTAGGACTTATTTTTGTACTTCATAATTGTTTTGGGCATACTTTGCATGGAAGGAAAATTGACGTGGTGATCTTTGTTTACATGGAAGTAGCATCATGCTAGCTCGAAGGGGGTAGGGCTTTCCTTAATGTCATGCAAATGAGCACCATTATGTGCCCGCCCTGCACCCAGAGTAGCTGAGAAGGAAAACTTTGAGGGCGATTTTCTCCCTTTTCTGTTTTAAGAGGTATACACTTTCAAAAGGCCACACATTCTTCAAATATTGTCAGATCTCCACATGGAAGGCATCATTGGAAAGCTTAGAAACTGTGCTTTCTGAATCTGTCAATAACTCAAAATGCCCCCGGGCTGACATGTGTCCCTGGATTCTGGATTTGGGCACATATACGTAGAGTGCCTCTCACAATTGGATTGTCTGTATGAGCCCCCACCGCTAATGGTAATGAGCCACACAACATACATGCTAAGGAAACTGGTGAACATGCCTGTTGTTCCATGAGAGACCAGTTTGGACCTTCCCCTTTCACAAATGTATTGTACCAGACAGTCACTTTATGAATATTGGCTGCCCAATAATAATATAAAAAGTTTGGCAGCGCTAGACCGCCATTTGTTTTGCGTTTCTCCTGGACAGATTTACGTGCACGTGGTATAGTCTTATTCCAAATGAATGTGCTAATGTATTTATCTAATTCTTTAAAATATAATTTCGGCAAGAAAATGGGAACTGTCTGGAATAAGTATAGAAATTTTGGTAGAATAACCATCTTAACTGAGTTAATGCGACCGGCCAGAGATAATGGAAGCGTTGACCAGCGGTTGGTATCCTTCCTAGCTTGATCTATAAGTGGTCTAAAGTTAAGTTTGAGAAGGTCTTTATAGTGGCGTGTTACCTTGACTCCTAAATATGTTAGGGGGCCAGTTGTAACTCTGAATTCGCATGAATCAAAGGACATCGTCAATGCTTTTCTATTTATGGGGAATAATACACTCTTTGCTAAATTGATTTTAGAACCTGAGGCGAAACTAAATTGTGAGATTGTGTCCAGGCACTTTGGAATAGAATTTTCAGGGTCTGATATAAATAGCAAAAGGTCGTCCGCATATAATGAGACTTCATGGACTTGCCCCCCCGTTAATTCCCAATATTTCATTGTTTTGTCGCAGAGCTATAGCCAATGGCTCAATGGCGAGATTAAATAGAAGAGGGGACAGCGGACAACCTTGCCTCGTTCCCCTATGGAGGATGAAATGCTCAGAATCGATATTATTGGTCCTAACTGATGCCTGAGGCATAGAGTACAGTGTTTGAATCCAAGATGTAAAAATCGGGCCAAATCCAAATTTGCTTAATGATTTAAAAAGGTGTCCATATTCGATTCGGTCAAAAGCTTTATGTGCGTCCAGTGAAATTACTATCTCTGGAAGTTGGGTCGAGTGTTCAGAATATACTATATTAAAGAGGCGGCGCAGGTTATGATATAACTGCCTGCCCTTTATGAAACCTGTTTGCTCAGGGTGCACAATAGTTGGTAAAACAGATTCTAATCGTAGGGCAAGGATTTTTGTAAGTATTTTGTAATCACATGTAAGTAGGCTGATTGGTCGATATGATTCGCACTTGATTGGGTCTTTATCTTTTTTTGGTAGAACAGAAATTGAAGCCTTGATCATAGATGTAGGGAGCTTTTTTTGTTTAAGCGATTCTGTGTAGACAGAGCGTAGGAGTGGTGTCAATTTACTGGCAAAAGTCTTATGAAATTCAATGGGGTGACCATCTGGGCCTGGTGCTTTTCTATTATTCATTAGTTTAATTGCTTGGCCAATTTCAGCATCAGATATTGGCTCTTCTAGGCTGGACTTATCTTCGTCACTTAGGGTGGGCAAGTCCAGATTTTCTACAAAATTGTTTGCATGACAACTCTCTGAACTATATAGGGAGAAGTAAAAATTTTTAAACTGATCATTGATGTCTTTCGGGTCTGATTTGATGGTGCCATCAGTGGCTTGTATTTCTGTAATATAATTGACAGCCGAAAATTGACGTAACTGATGAGAAAGCAGCCTACTCGCACGCTCTCCATGTTCGTAATGGCTCTGTCTTGATTTTAAAAATTTCTCTTCAGCCTGTTTAGAAGCAAGAAGATCGAACTCTGTCTGCAATGCAATCCTTTTCTTGCGGAGGTCTGTCGATGGAGAATCAGAGAGTTGCTGATCAACATCATGAATAAGCGTGGTTAATTCTGTGAAACGTTTCGACCTGCTTTTGTTCAGTCGAGATGTGTATTCTATTATCTGACCCCTCAAGTATACTTTTAGTGTTTCCCATAAGGTAAATATATTGGTGTCTGGCAACTGGTTAGTTTCAAGGAAAAAGTCAATCTGAGCCAAAACGAAGTCTACAAAATCCTTTTCTGCTAAAAGTGTAGGGTTGAGACGCCAATTGCGCCTTGTGGCTACATTATTCGGGAGCCAAAGCTCCATGATGACTGGTGAGTGGTCAGAAATGACTATACAATCATATCTACACAATTTAATAAATGAAAGCATTTTTTTGTCTACAAGGGAAAAATCAATCCTTGAATATGTCTGATGTGCAGTAGAAAAAAAGGAAAACTCTTTCACTGTTGGATTCTTAAATCTCCAAAGATCTACCACACCACTGGACTGACAAAACGTCTGAATAATATGAGCAGATTTGGAGAGAGGGCCTGCTGGGATTTTAGAGCGGTCAAGAGAGGGTTGCAGGACGGTATTGAAATCTCCTCCCAATATCAAGTGGTGTGTGCCTGACTCTGGGATGCAACTAAACAGTTGCTTATAGAAATCAGGCCTGTCCCAATTAGGGGCATAGATATTGACTAAAACCACTGGATAATTGTACAGCCTGCCCTGAACGATAACAAAGCACCCATTTATATCAGCCACTTCTTTTGAAGATACAAACTGCACATTTTTCCCTATCAAGAGAGCTGTCCCTCAACACTTGGAGTTAAGTTTGGAATGAAAGACTTGTGATACACAACCTCTTTGTAATCTGGAAATATCTGACGTGCGTAGATGTGTTTCCTGTAGGAATATTACCTCTGCCTTAAGTTTCATCAGGTGGGAAAATACTTTGCTTCACTTTACGGGATGATTGAGTCCCCTCACATTCCAGCTTATAAATTTTGTTGATGTTCTACTCAACCCATCTAGGAAGGCCATGTGAAAAGAGGACTGACTGACGTCCAGAAAGATTCACCTGGCAATAGAGCCACATCTCTAGCCCTGGGGAGAAGGGGGGGGGGGGGGAGAGATAGACAAAGAGCACAGCGAGAGAAAAAAAAAAACAGTAACACAAAACACATAAAGAACCCCGAATGTGACATGTAACCCCAATTGCTGGCGTCTCCCCAACTGAGAGGCTGCACCCTCCCTCCCTCCTAAGCCATTATGAAGAAACCTGTTCAACATCTTACCTATCAGGGCTGAGGCCCCATAAGAACCTTATGTACCAACAATTTAGCTTAACAGCTGGAACATTTCAAGTCAAGGAGACCTGTTCAGTGTGTGCGCGTTAGTGTCTGTGTTCATATCTATGAATTATGTGTGTGTGTGTGTGTGTGTATGAGTGTGTGTGTATGTGCGTGCCCATATGTCTGTGAAGTCGATGATGTCTGAATGTGCCGGAGTCTGTGCAACTGAAACAAAATAAAAATTGTGTCTAGTAGGGGTGGGTATTGGCAAAGAAGTCACGATTCAATTCGAATCACGATTCACATGCTACGATGCGATACTATCACGATGCATCACGATTCTTGAATTATTGCAATGCATTGCGATATATTCAACATACTTCAGTGAAAATGTAAAAAAAAAAAAAAGAGCATAATTACCAGTGGCTGTGTACGATCTGGATAGTGTCTCCAATTGATGCATAACTCAGAGCAACTCAGTTCATAACTGAATTTATTGAAACGACTTTGGAGGTAGTTGCCATTAAAATGAATATTACTGTTTCCATACTTAACAAGTGGACACACTAATGACAAAAATTGCATAGGATTTATAAAACTAAAAATAATAAAAGAAAACTAATAGCAGCAGTTTTCAATTTCTTTGCAGCACCTGCAGTATGGGAGGACAAGGCAATAATAAATATCAAAATATATATACTATATTACTCAGTGCATTAAATTATCATCATCATTATATTATTTGTTACATTACTTTACATTATATTTAAATGCCTTATGCATTTATAGTTTGTGGAGCATCCTCAAATTAGAAAACAATACACTCACTAAGCATATTTCTTTTAGCATGTTGTAGTACCGCAGCAGTTATGTCAGACTCGGTGAGTGTGCAGATGTCCTTCTCAGATTTACGTATTTCTGCAGACAGGAGTGCAGCGTGGATGGCAGGCTGTTGCTCTAAAAAGCGCTCAAGCATGTCGTGCGCGCTGTTCCAGCGAGATTTGTAAACAGAGTCGCAGTCGCATATGATGTCTATGCAGAATGTCTAGGTCGCAGTAGCCCGCCGCTGGAAATGCCACTGGCATGAAGGCAGCGGGCGTCAAAAACTCCACGGCGACATCTACAGGACTGGAAGTTGTATTCTACTTGTTTTTAGCTGATGTTCGCCAACCATTCATACAATTTTATTTATTCATTTTTTAAAATTAATAATCGATATTTGGCGTCAAGAATCGATGCAGTATATCGTGAAAGTTAGTATCGCGATGCATTGTCATGACGATTATTTTGCACACCCCTAGTGTCTAGGTATTACAGTATGAAAGCTCACAAACTAGCCACTTATTAGCAGGTTGACCCCATGTCATATTACCCCGTAAAACAATATTGTAAAGAATATTATCCATCCCTGGTGATCCCAAACAATCATTAATCAAGAAAACAATATCAGCAACTGTATTTATGAACCAATTCAGTGTCACTGTTATCAGCCTTGGCATTCATAATGGGTAAAGCAAACTGTACTGTATGACATTACATCCATATACAGTGGGGCAAAAAAGTATTTAGTCAGTCACTAATTGTGCAAGTTCTCCCACTAAAGATGAGAAAGGCCTGTAATTTTCATCGTAGGTATACCTCAACTATGAGAGACAAAATGAGAAAAAAAAATCCAGAAAATCACATTGTCTGATTTTTAAAGAATTTATTTGCAAATTATGGTGGAAAATAAGTATTTGGTCAATAACAAAAGTTCATCTCAATACTTTGTTATATACCCTTTGTTGACAATGACAGGTCAAACGTTTTCTGTAAGTCTTCACAAGGTTTTCACACACTGTTGCTGGTATTTTGGCCCATTCCTCCATGCAGATCTCCTCTAGAGCAGTGATGTTTTGGGGCTGTCGCTGGGCAACACGGACTTTCAACTCCCTCCAAAGATTTTCTATGGGGTTGAGATCTGGAGACTGGCTAGGCCACTCCAGGACCTTGAAATGCTTCTTACGAAGCCACTCCTTCGCTGCCCGGGCAGTGTGTTTGGGATCATTGTCATGCTGAAAGACCCAGCCACGTTTCATCTTCAATGCCCTTGCTGATGGAAGGAGGTTTTCACTCAAAATCTCACGATACATGGCCCCATTCATTCTTTCCTTTACATGGATCAGTCGTCCTGGTCCCTTTGCAGAAAAACAGCCCCAAAGCATGATGTTTCCACCCCCATGCTTCACAGTAGGTATGGTGTTCTTTGGATGCAACTCAGCATTCTTTCTCCTCCAAACACGACAAGTTGAGTTTTTACCAAAAAGTTCTATTTTGGTTTCATCTGACCATATGACATTCTCCCAATCCTCTTCTGGATCATCCACATGCTCTCTAGCAAACTTCAGATGGGCCTGGACTGTATTAGGAGCATAAGAACATTATGGGGTTGTATTGATGCCATTATTTTTTTTTGTGAAAAAGTAAACATATGCAAGTTTAAAACCTACTTTTGTTCTTGTTTTTTTATTATTGCTGGCGGTGGTTACTATTAATTGGCAGGATTTTGGGCCTGCCTGGCACCCGAACAAAAATTTATACTTGAACCTTGGGTAACACCGTTACAATGTACTGGCTTAAGCAGGGGGACACGTCTGGCACTGCAGGATTTGAGTCCCTGGCGGCGTAGTGTGTTACTGATGGTAGCCTTTGTTACTTTGGTCCCAGCTCTCTGCAGGTCATTCACTAGGTCCCCCCTTGTGGTTCTGGGATTTTTGCTCACCGTTCTTGTGATCATTTTGACCCCACGGGGTGAGATCTTGCGTGGAGCCCCAGATCGAGGGAGATTATCAGTGGTCTTGTATGTCTTCCATTTTCTAATAATTGCTCCCACAGTTGATTTCTTCACACCAAGCTGCTTACCTATTGCAGGTTCAGTCTTCCCAGCTTGCTGCAGGTCTACAATTTTGTTTCTGGTGTCCTTTGACAGCTCTTTGGTCTTGGCCATAGTGGAGTTTGGAGTGTGACTGTTTGAGGTTGTGGACAGGTGTCTTTTATACTGATAACGAGTTCAAACAGGTGCCATTAATACAGGTAACGAGTGGAGGACAGAGGAGCCTCTTAAAGAAGAAGTTACAGATCTGTGAGAGCCAGAAATCTTGCTCATTTGTAGGTGACCAAATACTTATTTTACCGAGGAATTTACCAATTAATTCATTAAAAATCCTACAATGTGATTTCCTGGATTATTTCCCCCCATTCTGTCTCTCATAGTTGAATTGTACCTAGGATGAAAATTACAGGCCTCTCTCATCTTTTTAAGTGGGAGAACTTGCACAATTGGTGGCTGACTAAATACTTTTTTTGCCCCACTGTATAATTAATGATATATATGTATATATTAATTATATGAGTGTGGTGCTCGTTCGCTTGTGTGTTTGGTGCTCGGCTTCGGATTATATTTCTAAGTTAATTTGACTACTGATTCTTGACTAGTGATTTTGGATTTCGGCCAGTGGACAGTGCCTGGTTTACGACGCTGATTTGGAACTTGGACTTGCATGATAGTTGGCTAGTTTGCAAACTAACTAGCTGGTGGCTAGGCAAACAGCTGACCCAGCATTGGGCATCATTACCTAGCAGCAGCATGCCACCGAAGAGGGCAATGAGAGGAGGGCGAGGAATTCAAGACGACTCTCAAGTTTTTGATTAAGGAGATTTCTGATGTTAAACATCAGCAGAAAGGCATCCTGGAGCTGGTGGAGGAGGTGAAGGCTCTCCGGATCCAGAACGCCGAGAAAGACCGGCATCTGGCGGAACTGGAGAACAGAGTGGCGGATCTGGAGCAGTACTCCAGGATCAAGGATGTGATTATCACCAGGCTCCACATCAAACCCCGGTCATATGCCTGGGCAGTGACCACTGACAACAGGGTGGAGCCCGGTGAGCAGGATGACAGATCGACAGAGCAACAGGAGGCTGCTTTCCTCCACTCAAAGGGTGTTGAAGTGGATTTAAACACCGTGGAGGCATGCCATACTTTGCCCCGGAGAAATGACAGAAATACACCGGCCGTAATCATGAGATTCATAAACAGAAAATACAAGACTGTATTGCTGAAACAGGGAAGGAAATTGAAAGGGACAGACGTCTTCATAAATGAGCATCTCATCAAACGAAATTCTGACATCGCAAGAAAGGCACGCAACTTGAAAAGACAGGGAAAGATTCAAAGCACATGGACTAATAATTGTAAAATATTCATTAAGCTTAATGGAATGCCAGAGCAAGCCAAGGTTGTGGTCATCAAGACCATGGAGGATCTGGACAGGTACCAATATTCACCATAAACTGGACTGTAAGGCATGATGACTCATTTCACAGCAAACAACCATGACATCGTCGGAAATAACTTATTCACCTGTATCTGGAGTTAATGATGGCACATCTCAAAGGATTCCTGATCATAACAATATGGAGCTAAAAACCTTTCAATATTCCAATTATAATTTACTGGATATAGAAAACTATATAGATCCGGACAACAACTTCTTTTTCAATATTAATGACAACTGCTATTATTATACAAACAAACAATACAGTCAGACTGTTAGAACTGACAACAAATTATCCGTAATCCATTTCAACAACAGAAGCATGTATACAAACTTTAATAACATTAACGACTACTTAAGTCGGTTTACAAAACCATTCAAAATTATTGCAATATCAGAAACTTGGATCAACGCTGATAAGGGGATGGATTTTGAGATGGATGGATATGAACTCAACTATATAAACAGGAAGAGCAAAGGCGGAGGAGGTGTGGCTGTATATGTGGACAAAAATTTAGATTATAGGATATTGGAAAATATCTCAACTGCAACTGACAATCTGTTAGAATGTATAACTATTGAAATCTGTACAGAAAAAAAACAAAAATGTAATAATCAGCTGTATATATAGAACACCAGGTTCTAGTATGGACTTATTTAAGGACTGGATCGAGGCATCTTTTTCAAGGATGAATCAGAAAGTTATTTTCATCTGTGGTGATCTTAATATTGACCTTTTAAATCCTAAGAAGCATAAAATGACTGACGAATTCATTAATACAATGTATAGTATGAGTCTTTATCCAAAAATCACCAAACCCAGCAGAATCACATCATACAGTTCCACATTAATCGACAACATATTCACTAATGACATTGAAAACAATCCTGTGAGCGGATTATTTATCATTGACATCAGTGACCACCTACCAGTTTTTACAGTTTATGACGGCAATTTTAAAGGAAATCATCCAGATACAAGACCAATATATAGACGATTGAGGACAGAGGAAAACATGAATGCATTTAAGAATGACTTGCTAGTGCAAAACTGGGACGTTATATACAAGAATAATGATATTGACAATGCGTATGAAACATTTCTGAGGATATTTGTATCACTATATAACAAAAATTTTCCAATTAAACAATATAGCAGGAAACATAAATACACGGCTCGACCATGGATCACCAAGGGAGTACAAAATGCCTGTAAAAAGAAAAATACGCTGTATAGAGAATTCATAAAACAGAAAACTAAAGAGGCAAAGAATAAATATAAAAAATGTAAAAATAAGTTAACCAATATTATTAGAGCTAGCAGAAAGGAATACTATCATGAAATATTAAATAAAAATAAAAACAATATTAAAGGAATATGGGATTTATTAAATAATATAATCAAAAATGGCTCTAGACAATGTTACCCTCAGTACTTTATAGATAACAACATTAAGAAAGACAATATAGATGATATAGTTAATAGTTTTAATCATTTTTTTGTAAGTGTTGGACCAAACTTGGCAGAAAAAATCCCTGATCCATCGTCATCGCAGGACTGGAATGATAACCTTATAGATAGAAACCAAAGCTCAATGTTTCTCACAGCAGTGGAAGAAAAAGACATAATTGATATTGTAAAAAACTGTAAACATAAAACATCTACTGATTGTGATAACATTGATATGAAAATTGTAAAAAGGGTCATTGAGGGAATTTCAAAACCATTAACTTTCATCTGTAACTTATCATTCCAAACCGGCAAATTTCCAGACAAAATGAAAATAGCTAAAGTTGTGCCACTGTATAAAACTGGGGATAGACACCACTTCACAAACTACAGGCCTGTTTCTTTATGACCACAATTCTCAAAAATTCTAGAAAAAATATTCAACAACAGATTAGACAAATTCCTGGAGAAGCATAAATTACTCTCTGACTGTCAATACGGATTTAGATCAAACAGTTCAACAGCACTGGCATTAATGGAATCAGTTGAGGAAATCACTAATGCTATAGATCACAAACAGTACGCAATTGGAATATTCATCGACCTCAAGAAAGCTTTCGACACAATCAATCATGATATATTAATCGATAAACTGGAACAGTATGAGATCAGGGGGATAGTTTTGCACTGGGTGAAAAGTTATTTAAGGGACAGAAGACAGTTTGTGAAGTTGAGAGATTACACTTCCTCATGCTTGGACATTGCTTGTGGTGTCCCCCAGGGGTCAGTACTGGGTCCAAAACTGTTCATTCTCTTATCTCTTAAATTCACGGGATTAAATAAGTTTTTACTTCAGCCCACTCCTTTTCAGACCTGTAAACTCAAAAGTGCTGAGTGCGTCCTTGTTTGTATTTTTGTTTTGTTTTCTTTTGTTTTGATTTTGATATTATGATTACCTATATTATTTATAGTTTATTTTCTAATTTAGTGGCTTTTTACGTGTTCTTGTTGCAAATGCTGTTTTGCTTTTCTTGTTTTCTGGTTATTTATTCATTGTTTGTTTACATGTCCGAAATAAACTATCATCACAAATACCATCATCATCATCATATCCTTGATATATAGAGCCTATATTTTGTCCTCTATATTAAAGTAGTGTAATATAATATCTTATATCAGAATTCTTTACATCTTGGTGAAGAAAAAAGGGTCAAATCTCAAACTCGCCACTAAAAATTACATGGTTGTGGAGACTTTTGTTGCTGTTTTGTTGTTGTTTAAATACAGAGCCTCATTATAAGAAGTTTCAGTTTAATCAGAGCCAGGCATCAGTGGTGTTCAGCCTTCAGCTCGACAAACCGGCCTGGAGGCCCAGAGAGCCAGGAAACCCTGAGCTGAGAGACAGACAGAGAGAGAGAAAAAGTAAGTGTCCTCCGCTCCCTGTGCTGCCACACCATCAACCTGGATGTTTTGGGAGACAAAAGCAACTCAATAACCACTTGTCCCTCTCCATAAAAAAATCCCTGAACTCCTCACAACCCCTCTCAAAACTAAAAGATGTGTCGAGGGATTCTAACAGAGCCAGATGTGCTATTATTGAGATTAAATGACTGGCAAAGCTCTTGTTTAAATAGGTGACTCAATAATCCTGTAACCCGTCAAACAGCAAATTGGTGAAATGAACCATTGCTTTTAATTATGGCACCAACAGCAAGTAGGCTATCTCAGAATGAAAGAGAAAATAATCTGATGCCAAAACAACTGTTCATCCTGTTCACAGCGAAAAAATTGTGTTCAGGACATACGACACATAGGTCAAATCATTCTCACGTTTTAGAAAATATAGCATTTGTGTGTTGATGCAGTTGCATGAGAAAAGAACCTGAATGCAAAACCAAAGACACTCGTGTAGAATGTAGATCATGATCACCGAAAACTTCTGTGAGACTGAGCGAATATAAAGGACAATGTGTTGGTAAAACAGGACTTAACAGTTGGTGTGAGGTTCAAGATATGGTTCATGAAAAAGTCATTTGATGAAACAGAGAGAGAGAGAGAGAGAGAGAGAGAGAGAGAGCAGTGAGGTGTCAGTGAGATTTGCATGAACAGGACGGAATCGTTTCATTTCTCCCAGAATAGAGCAGAAACTTCACCAGATGTTCAACTTCCTTCAGTCAAACTCACTGAAGCACAAAACACAGCACTGAATCTACAGCTAATCACACTCTCTCATCACACTGATCATCACTATTAACTCCAATAAAAGAACAGACAACATCCAAAATTCAGCTTTATTTCAGCACAAACTACAGGAAGAGCAACAGGACAGTGAAGAGAGGAAAGACAGAAATGTCAGCATTGTGTAGAATTGAAACTCTATTGTAGATGGATCATAAGCAGCTCCATGTTAAACTCTATGTTGGATCCACTAGCCTTCACACTGACTCTTTCTGAACGTGACTGGATGATTGACGTTGTTATGGGAGACCGTGCAGCGGAACTCCTCCCCCTTTTCCCAGAGGTCTTTGCTGAGGGTCAGGGTGCTGCTGCGGCTGTAACGGCCGTTCTTCTCTACTTCTGCGCTGCTCAGAACCCCGTTCTTCACCTCTGAGCCGTCCACTGTCCAGCTCACCAGCGCCCCCTGTGGAGAGTAGCCAGACAGCAGGCAGAGCAGCGAGGCCGATCCCTCAGACAGCTGCAGAGGGGACGGAGGGAGCAGAGACACGGAGGGAGCTGTGGAACCCGCTGGAGAGGAGAAACACACAAACACATCATAGACACCTCATTCACACACAATTAGAAATGAGGATGAAATATTTCTGCAACTTTGTGGAACTGACTGATCTTACAGAGGAATTAAGTCGAATAAAGTCTGACTTCATGACTGAGTTTCATTCACTACTTTATTATGTGACATCAGTTTCAGTGCAGCAACAAAACAAACATGTTCCACTCTGTAATTTATCTGGGAAAATAATTTTACAAGTTTTATTACTTTATAGTTCAAACCTTCAGCACATTTAACTGCAGCAAATACAAATGTAGCTGATGACAGAAATATTCATCGTTTTACACAAACACACAGCAGCTTTCATCTGGATTTTACATCAGCACACAGTCACTATATTTATTAAATGTTTATTATAGAGTAACTGCAGAGTTATTGGATGTTGAATTTATAGCAAGAGTGTAAGTATTACACATTTATTAGAAATAATTGTGTATTTGTTGAATGTTTAAGAACATTGATATGGGATCTGTTCTGATACTGAAATGTATTCCTCATCAGAGCAAAATAACACACAATAAAATCAATTACACAATTATAAACATAACATAATCTGTTCAGTTTATGTTCACTTATACTGGAATTCATAAAGTCCAAAATTAATTTCTTGCTAAAAGAAGAAAACACACTTACTGTTCACGATGAGTTTGGAGCCTCCACCAAAAGTGTACCACAGTGATACATTCTAATGAAACCGTCGTACAAAAACCTCCATCACACTGCAGTACACACACACACACACACACACACACACACACACACACACACACACACACACTTTGCATTATCAGTCCATGCTTCAGTGCTCTGCGAGTGTTTATAGCCCTGTGACTTTAACACTTCATGACTGAGAGCTGCTGCTCAGCAACTTCACCCACAGCAACCATGACTTTGATCAGCGTCTTCATCTGCACACTGGCCCTCTGGACTCAAGGTGAGAGTTTAACATCAACTCACAGCCTCACACACTTCATTTCATACGAATTCTACACCACTTTAGAGCTTACAAACACAATCTATGTTTCTCTTCAGGATCCAGAGGTCAGGTGACTGTGACTCAGACTCCTTCAGTGCAAACTGTTGCTCCAGGAAACACAGTCGCCATCAACTGTAGAACCAGTAGCAGAGTGGAATATGGTAACTATCTCGCCTGGTACCTGCAGAAACCTGGAGAAGCTCCTAAACTCCTGATCTACTGGGCTACTAGCTTACAGTCAGGGACTCCAGCTCGTTTCAGCGGCAGTGGATCTGATACTGACTTCACTCTGACCATCAGTGGAGTCCAGACTGAAGATGCAGGAGATTACTACTGTCAGAGTGAACATTATATCAGTAGTAGCTATGTGTTCACACAGTGTTAGAGCGTCGTACAAAAACCTGGGTCAGTGAGAGTGCACAGAGAAGCACTGCTGCAGCTGGGAGCGACTGCAGGTGCTGAGGGGGAGGATGTGATACAGCACAATGACACACACTGTGGACGAGAGAAAACACACCACACTAACTCACTAATACACACACATCTGTGAGAGGAGTCCACCTTTCTCAGCTGTGGACAGACAAACAAAGTCCTGATCATTCTGATTCACTGCTTACTAATTATCTTTATCCCATTTTACACACTTAAGTATTTATTACAGTTATAATTTGTTGCATATGTGATTTACTATCATTCAATATTATAGAGTTAATATTTTATTATAATAACTTTATCCATCTATTGTCTGTAGCCGCTTAAGCCTCACTCACAACCCGCTGTACGTGCTGCTACGGGCCGTCTATGGTAAAAAGTTTGGCAAAATTATGCTTGAGACTTGCGTGACACTTGCGTGTGTTCAGCTCAGTAGAAGGTTGCAGACTGCCCGTGGAGACTTTTGGTTCTGCACATGCAAGTTCTACAGGTCTTGCGACAAATCAAGAACGCATACACTACGTATGGGACCCGTATTCCTTTTGTACACCTGAACCAAGTCAGCAGCGCGGCTAGTAGGGGCTTTTTGTGACGACAGCAAGTCGCATGATTGAGGCACGGTCATTGTATGAGTGACGCGCCTCAGAAGTACTTCACAAGCATTCCACACTTGCTATTTGTGCAGCGCACAACACAGAAGTTCATCTCACTTTCTACCCCTATGTGTGGTGTGCACGCAGCGCATGCGACCTGCACGTGACTCGAGGGGCAAGACTCTGGGTATATATATTGGGGAGGAACCAAGGATTCGATCATGTAGTGTGTAGCTTTGTAGAAGGGAAGAAGACCACCTCATTTGCTGTTTTTATTTGAGTATATGTTAATTTACCATGCAAACGTCAAATAATACAACATGAGTATAAGGGAATAACGCATTTTATTCCACTGTAAAAAGTCCCAACTAAATAGCCCAACAGTTTGAACACTGAAACACACTTTGACTCCGAGCTGCTGTCCTGCTCCGACTCCTGCTGAGTGGTGGGACGGGGTGTCGGGATGTCCTTGTCCTCATCACTGAGCATGGCACAATGGCCTGACAGCGATGATGGGATTGCAATGTCCTCACTTCTGGGCATCGTTAGCCGAAACAAACATGAAACTCAGCATATATAATATTAATTACATAAGCATATAGATACTGAATGAATGTTTAAAGCGTGTGTATTTACCTGTGAAAATCCCTCTGGCGGGCTGCTGTGCCTTCTGCCGGCTTGAAGGCAAACTTCTCCCTGTCCGTGCAGGGCTCGCCGGTGCTGCTACCATCATCATCACATTCTTCCTCCTCCTCCTCCTCTGCTGTTTCAGGCTGGGTTACTTCACTTTTGCTCGCTTCTTCTTGGGTCCTATTTTCTAAACTTTAAACTAAAATTTTTTATGTTTTTCCCACAAAATATCCAATGTTCTTCAGCCAAAAGACAGATGCAGAATGCTGAGACATGCTGGTTTTATACCCACTCCTGGCTTGCATCACACGTAAGTTATGAGTGATTGTAACGTGCTAATCACACATGTAACACACGCTTCACAAGAGCGGCCCGAACTTGTAGTGCAGGAAACTGCTAAAATGTAAGTCACATGCTCTGAACACACACTGATCACGTGCATCAGACATACGCTTTCCACGGGCTAATGGTGCAAGTTTTCCCACACCTCGGGGAAGTCAGGTGTGCAACCTGTACTTGACAAGTACTTTGCCTGTACTCCACCCCCAAACTTTCCCCCGGGCTCACCGCGACCCTGCGGCACAGCTTCAAGCTACCAAACCCTGCAACCCGTGCATGTCCAAAACACTTATTGCAGGTTGTGAGTGAGGCTTTATCCTGTACAGGGTCGCAGGCAAGTGGGAGCCTATCCCAGCTGACTATGGGTTAGAGGCGGGGTACACCCTGGACAAGTCGCCAGGCCATCGCAGGGCTAACACATAGACACACAAACAACCATTCACACCTACGGTCAATTTAGAGCCACCAATTAGCCTAACCTGCATGTCTTTGAGCTGTGGGGGAAAATGGAGCACCCGGAGTAAACCCATGCAGACACGGGGAGAACAGGAAAACTACACACTGAAAAGCCCCCGTCAGCCGATGGGCTCGAACCCAGGACCTTCTTGCTGTGAGGCAACAGTGCTAACCACTACACCACCGTGCCACCTTATAATAGCGTTAATATTAATGAAATAGAACCATATTATCAAGCTTAGTCTGACATTTAAAATATAAATGCCATTTCTATTTTTCTTCTCATCATCACGCATCACAGTTGAAGTTCATTTCAGAATCAAGTCATAAAACACAAAGAAAGACAGGGAGGGACCTGAGAAAACAGACAGAGAAGAAAAGTGCAGTGAGCAGAATAATGTTAAAACAGATGTCCATGAAATTCCAAGCATCTCTCCTGGTTTTTAGAGTAAAGAAATGAAGTGTCTCCCTTTGACAGTGTCACATGAAAAAGCAGAGCGTCCAATAAGCAGAGATTCTCAGAAGTACCATTCGACCTGTGTTTGGGATTTCTACTTTTTGGTTTTTGAATAGTGTCAGGGAGAGTTTCAGCTTTTTATGAAGTTATCATGTTAAATTATATGAAACTGGGATGATGGGTCACAGAAAATATTATATTTTCAAACGTTTCTCACTTTCGCAATAGATCACTCACTTTCTTTCCTTCCGGGTCACTAGAGGAGTCACGCGGGGCATTTTGTAGGTCAGTGTGTGTGAACACGGCGTCACAAACCCAATGGAAACAGGAAGTCAGATATATTTACACTTTAGATAAGTTTCAAAAGCAAGATACTGAACAGAACTCGAGTTAACAGGTGGAAAATAAAAATGTAACTTTGCAGCTGAAATGCTGAATGTTCTGTATATTATATGAATAAAAACTCCATTTTACTGTCTGAACATTCTTGTTGTAAGCTTCTTTAAGATCTGTTTTAAACTGCAAGTGTCCACATCACACATGAATTACACTCGCCTTGTTCATTTAAGTCGTTATATCTCAGTCCAAGTGAACCAGCCCTGTTTGATCCTGCAAATATATCTGATGAATTTGCACAAGATTTTCATGATGAAATGGAGTTAATTCATCTGTAGTCGAACGAATTAAAACTGGTGAACATGAACACTGCGGAAAAATATGAAGTGAGCAACGTATTGTCTGTATTTCACTTAAATAATTAATATAATTTGTTTCAATTAGTCTAAACCTTTGGATTACTACTCAGGAAAAATTGCGTAATTTCACAAATTAGTATTCCTCAAAAACAGAAAGACAGTCTGGAGGTGTTGAGCTCATTCCACACTTTACAGTATTGCTGTGTTCATGAGCGGATCAGGTCTGAGCAAGTAAAATTGATGTTCTTTTCTGTTCAGATTTCAAAACAGTCAATTCTGCTTGCAACCTTCAGTCCAAAGTTTCTGTGAAAATCCACTGGCATTGTCTTCCTCATTTCTTCTCTCACTGGCCACTCGATTCATCCTTTTACTCTTATATACATTACATCCAAATTATCCTTATTATATGTAGCCCAATGGGAATTTTGGTTATAAGTTCATATTTATTGATTTAATCTTGTTGTTAAAAATGCTAATGTCATACCTTTCATAATTTGGTAATCACTGTTACTTTTAAAAATAAGTTAGTTTAAATGTACTTACCTTGAATGTGGATCCAGTCAGCAGTCGGGGTGAGAGGTCAGCAGGAAACCGGAACGTGTGCGTTGAAGGACAAAAGGAGAGTGAAAAGTTGCGTGGTCACACCGCTTGAGTTTATAAGTTGGTAGCACGCCAAGTTAAGGATGATTATTGTGAATGTTCTTCGATAAACGGACAGTGAGTCTTATGATAACATTCTACAGTGATAAAGCAGTGTAATAGGCAACGACTCTTGAAAACACTGGCATCGTGTTTCCACCGAGGCTACGGCAACAAGCTAGTCTGCCTGACCTTGCTTACTGGAGTGGTAAGGACTTTGCAGTACAGTAACTCGGAGTCACAGTCAAAGTGTTTCAGTGCTCAAACTGTTGGGCTATTTAGTTGGGATTTTTTTACAATGTAATAAAATGTGTTATTCCCTTATACTCATGATTTATTATTTGACGTTTGCATGGAAAATTAGACATATATTCAAATAAAAACAGCAAATCAGGTGGTCTTCTTCACTTCTACAATGCTACACGCTACACAATGGGTTCCTTGGTTCCTCCCCAGTATACTGTATATACCCAGAGTTTTGCCCCTCGTGTTGCGTGCAGGTCGCGTGCGCTGTGTGCATGCACTCAAAAAAATAATTTGTTGTATTTACGTAAAAATGTTATGCCAAGTGGTTCTACGAAACTTTGTTTAGTGTTAATTAACCATTTTTTGTACAATTTACTCAATAGATTAAAGTATATTGTAGAAGAGTAAATTAAGTAACTTCAACTTAAATAGGTTAATTATTTTTTATGTGTTTAGTCTACATTACTCAAATGTGATATGGTTCAGTTTAACAAATGAATTCAACAGTAAAACAATGAAAGGATATTCAGGAAAAGTCACTTTATATCATTAAGTTACTTTTAATTATCTGAGCTTAGTTTGTCTAATTAAAAATTCCGAATGATGTTAAATAGAAAAAAAATCACAAAATATTTCCAAATTCAACAACTTTATTGAGTCCAACTTCTGTGTTGAGTGACATTTAAAAATGTGTTGTAAGCGCCTTCATTTAACAATTTAAGGCAGCATAAAATGCTTTACATTGTATGTTTAACTGTGTTTAGCTGGACTGTATTACTAAAATAAGTGTTCACTGTTTCAACTCAAAGGTTAAAAATCGCTTGTGCTTTCATAACTCGAAAGTGCAACCCCCTTAACACTCTCACACTGTTTTAACAACAGTGTTTTAACATGTTTTGAAGTTTACAACCATATGAAATAAGTTACACAGCGTCTCTGTCACGTTCTTCCCCCAATAAACATTTGTGTTGAGCAACATTCAAAACAACTGTCAACATTTAACAACTTTCAGACAACTTCAGATGCTTTACACGTATAAAATGTTAAACTGACAATTAGTTCAAGTGCCTTGTTTGTCTGTATGTTTCTCCTGAAATCAGGCAAATTGTATTTAGCTCTTCAATACAAATCTTTGAATCTATGGTCTTCAGTGACTTTCGAACCCTGCCACCCCTCCCCCTGTGGGTTCACTTTGAGATAGAAACTAAAGCCAGTGAAAACGCAGACATTTATCGATGTCAGTATTTAAAATAACAGCAATAAAATCAACTTGAAGAAACCTCACGTAGCGGGGAGCTCTGTGACTGATGATTAGAATCAGACACTTTCAAGGGGCAGCCATACTTTGGACTATGTTCATTAAATGACCAACAACAAACATGAACAATGAAATTGTAATACGACTGAGGTTCCAAATGCAACCTGCTAAACAATGTACTTTAGGTACATGTTTTAATACTGTCTGGAAGATGAACACAAAGAAATCAGTGAAATTATGTTTGTTGCCATCTTCTCAAACATGCTGTCTTTAATCTCTTAGACATCTTTGTTCCAACCACAGCAGGCGCATACCTACTTAGCATTGGTCTCAACCTTAAACGCCATGAGGGTTTTTTTTTTTGCAGTTAAACAGAAAATAAATTTGAGAGAAAAAATGAGCAGCTGTCAAAACCACAGCTTCATTGAACAGCTGAACAAATCACATTTTGGGCACAGACAGCCTGCAGGTCACACTGTGGAGGCAACTGAGCACAGAGTGATCCGGAGTTCTTGCATTTATTCCAGCGGTTTGTTTTTGAGGACCTGGATTTTGATTGACAGTCGCTTTGGATCAAGTTCCATCAGAATCTTTTGTATAAACTCAAAAGTGTACTTAAGGTCCGACGGATAGCTCAGGTTCAAGTCATAGATGATGCCAAAAAGGAGAGCACAGGCATTACCAAAGTCTTGGAGTTCCTGAAGCACTTTCACACCTTCAACTATGATCCCAACATCCTCTGGTGGGTCATCAACATCAGCAGCTGGATGTTTTATCACATAGATGCCAACGACCATCTGATCCATCTCTGTCTGGGCATCTTCATGGTTCTCTGAATGTAATAGACAAAAAGACAAAAACAAAAATTAAAGTGGGGCAATAATCCAAAAACAAAACTACACCACATCTACTTCAGTTTCAAAAGCACGAAATTCATCCTAGAAATACAGCCATGTGTTTGTGTGCTTCCATGACAAAACCAGATACTTTCATCACACAAGTTAATTAAGCTGCTTTAATGATGGCCTTGGGGAAATTGTTTCTCTTTAACCCTTTCTATTTATAGTTAACCTGAACTATACGTACTCGGAACAGTGGGCTGCTGCAGTGCGGCGCCTGGGGAGCAGTCAGGGCTTTAGGTACCTTGGTTAAAGGTTAAAGTGCATATCATGGGTAAATTCAGGAGCAAGATCAATGTAATTCTCCTATTTTATATTAAACTTTGGTCAAATATCCGTCACATTTTGCATTTTGTGCAATTTTTTTACCTTGCACAATACCAGAAAAGTTCAGTTGAAATCGAGCCATTTGATGCGAATTGGTCCGCCTCTGAAAAAACTTGGCATTTGGATTTCCCAGCAAACTTTGATTTTCATGACATCACGTGTGGGACGCCTGTCTCTGAATCCTACGTCAGCGCTGGTTTGTTTATAAGAAAATGACCTGGTAGTTTTCTGCAAATTACTTTAATGTTATCACGTAATTATTAAAACGGTGAACAGATGTATCGTCGGAGGGTGCAGCAACACCAATCTTGATGGGATTAGTACTCATCATTTCCCAAAAGACTGGACAATGAGAGAGAAATGGGAGCGCTTGGTCTACGCAGGCTGTGCACTGAAACTGTGCAAGCTCGCCTGCTGCGGTTCTGCAGGTAATGTCACGAATCTGGCTCCAGACTCCCTTGGGATTTTTCCAGACACGTTTTGTTATTTTATTTTTTTCTGCTGCAGACAGATGGCCTTGTGCAAATTTACCCTTCTGGATGAGTGTGTAAAGGGACATGCTTTCATAAAAAAAAGGAAATTGGTCCAGAATATGCACTTTAAAGTCCCACTGACTGTCACACACCTGAGTGTGTGAAATTTGTCCTCCGCATTTGACCCATCCCCTGAGGGAGCAGTGAGCAGCAGCGCCGCGCTCGCTTGAGCTTGCTTGCTCAAGGGCCCTCAGTGGTGGTGATGAGGGTGGGGACAAGCAGTGGCTTTCACTTTCCCCGCCTTAATCTCCTGACATGATTAGTAGATTCTGATAGTTCTAGCCATGACAGCAGACAATGCTTCAGATACGGATGCTGCTGCTGCTGCTTAAGTGTAGATGCTTCACACACATCTATATGCAGTTTTTTTTTTTTTATTATTCCTGCTGTACAGCACCTTGTAGCTTATTTTTGAAAGTGCTATACAAATAAAGTTATTCTTATCATCATCATCATCTTCCACCTGGCAGCACAGATTTTTACAATCATCACAGTTTCACAGTGGACACCCAACATTATGTTCACCATTTAAGTAAAATTCAAATTCATAGTCACTGATTGTGAAATACTGTCTGGTCACAATTACCCCTTCTGTCTCAATTATGGCACTGAATAACAGCCAGAACTTTTATTTTGTATTATAATGTCAAGATGACCTGTGGGATTTGGGGGGGGGGCTGTAGGACACCGAGCATGTAGGACGTGTCTCCCTTTTGCTCTGCAAGTTTGTGTTAATTTTAACTTATTAACACAGTTTATTTTCACTAGTTTGGCCGGTGCACAATTTTGATAAGTACTTGGTCAGTTTCTGTGTGGTTTTTTTGGGTGAATTTCCACCAACAATGGCAGCTGCACGTGCAAACTCGGCTCGCACACACTGTAAAAAAAAAATCCATTGTTTTTACGGAAAAACACTGGCAGCTGTGGTTGCCAGAATAATCCTGTTAAAAATACAGTGAAATGTAAACAACATTACAGAATCACTAGTACATTTCACTGGGATTCCATGTACAATTAATGATAACTAAATGTAAATTTTCAATTTTGAAAATTTCAAAATTTCAATGTACAATAATCAATACATAACTGTTAATTTTACGGATATTCATTGTACAATAAACAATGATTGCATGAACATTGCATGATCTACTAGACAGATATTTTATTTGATTTAGAGTTTTATGAAATGTGCCGGAGAGCCTCTATTGACATATTTTTTTTTATTTTTTTTAACAGGGCAATGATGTAATTTTAACTATCACATTCTGTTTTAGTATTACAGTTTGCCTGTGTTTAAACTACAACAATTTGTAAATTCTACAAAAAAAATACGATCAATTCAACATATTCTTCCTGTTAAATTAACAGTGGTATTTGGTTAGGAGTTTTACAGTATATTGATGTAAATTACACACTGCTTCATTGTTTTTGTATTTACAGTTTTTTATGTCATGATTTTACATAAATTCACTGTTAATTCTACGGACATTTTTTTACAGTGCAGGCCGTGCTAAGGCTTCTCCCTCGACTGAGCCTACTTCTCTGCCGAAGGTTGTCCCGGACCCCGAGTGTGCGCCCAATTTGCATCACCTCCAGGCAATGTTGGACCAGTTGAAGTGGGGCATTTGCCGCAAAATAGATTCGTTGTCTGGTGAACTTCGAGTGGACATTTCTTCGGTAAGAGAGGAGTTTAGGCACGCAATTGAACCGATGCAACAAAAGGTTAGCTCCCATGATCAAGCTATCACTGAGTTGCAGCGCGCATGCTCTGACCACAGTGACCTGCTAACTTCACTGGATTCAACAGTTTCCATGCTGAAAACTGAAGTTAAACTGCTGGCCGATAAATGTGAGGACCTGGAGGGTAGAGTGAGGAGGAACAACATACGGCTGGTAGGTGTGCCGGAGGGGGCCGAAGGTGTGCGCCCAACCGAATTTATTGCCCAGTTGCTGATGGACTCCCTCGGCCTGGACGAGTTGCCCCTGCTTGACTGTGCGCATCGCTCTCTCTGACCCAAGCCCAGTGATGGTAAACCACCCCGACCCTTCGTGATTCGTGTGCACTTCTTTCACGTGAGGAATGCCATTTTACGCTGAGCTGGGGAGGCTTCAAGGGACTCTCCTCTTCTCTTCCAAGGCAAAAGATTGTTCCTTTTCCCTGACTATACTTCATCGGTTGCGAAGAAACGTGCTGCATTTACGGATGTTAAACGTCTGTTACATTCGTGTCCTGGAGTGAAGTTTGGATTGAGGTTTCCCGCGATTTTGAGGATCACTCTTCCCGGTGGAGCTACACACACCTTTGAAGACCCGGCCGCTGCAATGGGTTTTGTCAAGGTGAACTTAAAGTCTGGTGTCTCTTCTGGAGCTACAGCTTGAAAGCGACTGACAGTTTGTTTGGTAAGCTGGGGGTAAAGTTAACCCGTTTTCTGTTGGTAAGCCGCCCTGCTTTAAGTTTGTGATACCTGGACTTGAGTCACTCGTCATATTTTGCTACTGTGTTTGTTTTCATATTTATACTATGCTTTATTACAAACTCGGATGAGCACTACTGGTTTGTGCTGTTAACGGAGCGTGTTAGGATGTTTTTGGTAGTTTGTGGGTTTTGCTTGCGTCTTGTTTGGGAAGATGCTTCAGCTCATGGGGTGGTGGGGGTGTATGTGAGAAGTTCTACCTTTTTTTTTTTGTTTGTTTTTTGTGTTTTGTTAAGTCAGGTCGGCCATCTTTCATTTTATCTCTGTGACTGTCATACATTCCACGCTGCAGTGTACACTAATATTTGATTAGCATGCATCGGTGTAGGATGCCACGACAATCAGGGACAGGATTCAAATGTGTTAGCTGGAACTGTAATGGTCTAAATCAGCCTATTAAACATAGCAAGGTTCTTCACCATCTTCAACAATTAGGTGCCCATATTGTTTTCCTTCAAGAGACTCATTTAAAATCTTCCAGCCATATCAGATTAAAGGGGAGGTGGGTCAGTCAAGTTTTTCATTCTAGCTTTAACGGTAAATCTAGGGGTGTTGCAATTTTGATTCACAAATCGGTTTCTTTTGTGTGCTGTAATGTTATAGTTGACCCCAATGGAAGTGTTTGTAACGGGGCAGCTATACGGAATAGTAATAATGTGATTCTGGCCAATGTGTATGGTCCAAACTGGGATGACGACAATTTTTTCCACCAGTTGTTTGCCAAGTTACCTGACATGTCCACACATCTACTTATTATGGGGGGTGACTTCAACTGTTGGCTTGATTCTGTATTAGATCGTTCTTCTACTAGACCAGGAGTGCCCTCAAAGTCTTCTAAGACCATTCGATCCTTTATGGATGAGTTCTTGTTCTCGGATCCATGGCGCTTTCTTAATCCATCTGGTAAAATGTATTCTTTTTTCTCTCATGTGCAGCATTCCTTTTCTCGAATTGACTATTTTCTCCAGGACAACCGATTTCTCCATTCTGTTCGGTCTTGCTCTTATGATGCTATTCTAATATCACATCATGCTCCGACCACCTTGGAGTTATTCATACAGGAGCATGAACGTACGTGCCCCCCTTGGCGTCTCAATGCATGCTTGTTATCTAATGAGGACTTTGTTAAGTTTGTTTCTAATCAAATTGATTTTTTTCTTATTACCAACAGGACCCCAGGGATCTCTGCCTCCCTTCTTTGGGAGACTTTGAAAGCATACATTAGAGGTGAAATTATTTCATACAGCAGCTATGTGAACAAACAAAGGAAAAAAAAAAGAATTGAGGTTACAAATTTCTCAGCTTGATATTATTTATGCTTCCTCCCCATCCCCTAACATAAAGAACGCCTCTCTCTTCAGGCTGAGTTTGATGTTCTTTCTACGAAAGAGGTTGACGAGCTCTTATTTAAGGCTAAATATTGTTATTATGAGTCGGGGGATAAGGCGACCAAACTTTTGGCCCATCAGCTTCGACAGGCTTCTGCCTCTCAGCAGATTCCACAAATTCGTACTCCTTCTGGTGTCACAACCAATCCTAAAAAAAATTAATGATCATTTTAAACAGTTTTACTCTGCTCTATATGCTTCTGAGGTTGAGTCTGATTTGTCAGCCCTGGATAGTTTTTTTGACTCACTGGAGTTGGTTAGGGTAGATTCTGATACTGCTGAGAGGCTAGGGTGCCCAATCACCATAGATGATCTCAGACAGGCTATGTTTTTGATGCAGTCTGGAAAATGTCCAGGCCCGGACCGTTTTCCGACCGAGTTCTACAAGACCTTCTTTGACAAATTATCACCAGTTCTGATCAAAATGTTCAATGAATCTCTTACTCTTTCCAAATTACCTCAGACTCTAAATCAGGCCTCCATATCACTACTTTTAAAAAAGAATAAGGACCTTCTGTCCTGCTCAAGCTACCGTCCAATCAGTCTTTTATCTGTAGATGTAAAACTTTTATCCAAATTATTAGGTCTTCGACTGGAATCAGTTTTGCCTTTGATAATCTCCCCTGATCAGACAGGTTCTGTCCGGAACAGGCATGGGTTCTTTAACCTCAGATGACTTCTCAATGTTGTTTATAATCCTTTTACGTCGGTGGGGTCAAAGGCTGTAATTTCATTAGATGCAGAGAAGGCTTTTGACCGTGTAGAGTGGAATTACCTTTTTTACACTCTGGAGAAATGTGGTTTTGGCCAGGAGTTCATTTCTTGGATTAAGTTGCTCTATTCATCCCCTGTGGCTTCAGTCAGAACAAATGAAACATATTCAGATTATTTCCCTTTGTACCGTTCCACTCGCCAGAGCTGTCCTCTAAGTCCTCTTCTGTTTACTGTTGCTATTGAACCTCTGGCTATTGCTCTTCGTTCAGAGCCACGCATCTCTGGAATTACAAGATATGGTCTTGAACAGAAGGTCTCTCTCTATGCTGATGACTTGATACTATATGTTTCCAATCTCACTGTCTCAGTTCCGGTTGCTCTTAACATCCTTCGTGCATTTGGTCAGATTTCAGGCTATAAACTAAATTTGGACAAGAGTGAGTTGTTTCCTTTAAATCAAGAGCCCCAGAATGCTGCTCAGGGTTCACCATTCAAAATTGTTACATTTGGCTTTAAATATCTTGGTATCCAGATTAGAGTCCGATTTGAAGATTTGTTTGAGAGTAATTTTGCCCCTTTGTTAGATCAGATACAGAAGGATTTTCAACAGTGGTCACTGTTGCCTCTTTCCCTTGTGGCCAGGGTTTATGCAGTTAAGATGAACATCCTCCCCAAATTGTCCTATCTTTTCCAGTGTTTACCTGGCTTTCTCCCTCAGTCTTTTTTCATAAATTAGACATATCTATCACTGAGTTTATATGGAGCAGGAAGGTCCCTCACTTGCGAAAGGAGCTGTTACAGAGACCTAAGACCATGGGGGGCCTGGCCCTCCCTAACTTGAGATTTTATTACTGGGCTTCCATCCTTAGAGTAATTCAGCTTTGGATCTCTCTGGAGGGGGCACCAGTTCCTCCTACATGGTTGTGTATGGAGATGTTTTCTGTTAAACCTGCCTCGTTGACTGCTCTCATCCATGCTCCTCTTAGCTTTTCTCTCTCCCCTTTTTGCAATAACATCTTAATTAAATCCACTTTTAAAATTTGGAAGCAATTTCGACGCTACTTTGGTCTACAGTCCTTCTCTTTCCTAGCACCTTTATCAGCTAACCCTGTTTTTCATCCTTCCTTCATTGATGGGGCTTTTTCTTTGTTTTCTGACTACGGCATTAAGTTGGTGTTTACATTAGACCGTATCAGCAGATCATCAGATTAACATTTTTAAAACGATTTGCGTGCACACAGCAATGCCAATACACAATTCGTGTGCACACAGCAAGGCCAATACACTGATACGCTCGGCTCCGCAGGCATCCTGCGCTCCAAATCACTCCGCCCTGAACAGCGAGTGCCCTCTGGAGGGTGCACACTCCGGCCCTGCGCAGCTCACAGAGCGTGCGAGTGAAGCGCACGAGCAGTGATTCGGGACAAATAGCAGGAAGTGAAAGTCTGTGCCGTTTTTCAGCAGTCGCGTCACATGACCAACGTGGCATGACCAACGCCAGCGAATCAGGAAGGTGGATGTCACAGTGACGTTGTCCAATGATGACGTCAGCTAGAGCTCAGCACAGCGTATCCTCGTTCCTCAATGTTTACACAGCACCGGATCAGATACGTAATGGATTGAATACGTGGGCCCTGGCGGATTCAAGTTGTTCCGCCTGTGGAGTCGTTTACCGGCGTTTTAATGTGAACGGACAGTGCATCCGCGAAAAAACGAGACGGATACGGTCTAATGTAAACACCACCTAAGGCATTTAGGGACATGTATGTTGCCGGTACATTTGCATCCTTCCAGCAACTCTCTGAAAAATTTCATTTGCCTAGACAGCATTTTTTCAGATATCTTCAAGTTCGTAGTTTCATCCGGAATCTTAGCCCCAGTTTCCCAAGTCTCCCAGGGGCCTCTCTTATTGACTCCTTTTTAATCCCATTTCCTACCATTAAGGGTGCTATTTCATGTTTATACAATCTTATTTATTCTTTGCAGCTAACCCCGCAGCATAAAATTAAAACCCAGTGGCAGGAGGATCTAGGGGAGGAGATCTCGGAGGAGCTGTGGGATGCTATTTTGCGTCGGGTTCACTCCTCATCTTTTTGTGCTAGGCATGGTCTGACCCAGTGCAAAATTCTACATCGTACTCATCTCACTCGAGTTAGGCTTTCTAAAATCTATAAGGATGTTGATCCCATGTGCATAAGATGTGATCAGGCTCCAGCTACCCATGTCTATAAGTTTTGGTCTTGCCCTTCACTACTCAATTTTTGGACACTGATATTCAACTCTATTTCTGTTTGTACAAAAGTTCAATTTGATCCAACAGCATGTACTGCTTTGTTTGGGGTTTTACCTCCTACTTTTCAGCTTCCGAAATATAAAGCTGACTTTGTAGCTTTTGTCTCCTTTTTGGCTAAATGTTTGATTTTATTGAGGTGGATGTCCCCTGCGTCCCCTTCTCACTCCTTTTGGGTCAGGGACATCCTTCAGTTTGTGAAGTTGGAGAAAGTTAGGTGCACGATACATGGTTCTCTTGCAAAATTTAATAAAACTTGGGGTCCATTTTTTGCACATGTTGAGGGATTGACTTTTACAGCTATTCCAGAGTAGCCACCCTGATTGTCTATTATCTGTGAGTTTTTCTTGTGTGAATTTGTAGCATGCTTGGAATGTTTTATATATCTCTGTTTAAGTGGAGATATTGGACTTTTTTTATTTAGCAGTGGGTGACCAATTTGTGTTTTTGTTTTGTGCTCTGTATTTTTTTTTTTTTCGGGTTTTTTTTTGCAATTTTTAAAAAAAAATATTATAAGTTACTCCTTATCTGATTTCATGTTATCTTATTTTTTTACTTGTTATAATTGACACTGTTTTGACTTTCGAAATGTCACCTCTTGACTTTGCTCTGTCGCTGAAAAATCAATAACCAAATTGTGGCAGCGGGGGCATGGTCAAGCACCGGTCTGTGACAGGAGGGCGGAGTCAGGGAAGGTGAGTGGCAGAATCACTACACCTGACGGCAATTAACCTGTGTTTGTGTGTCTTCCCAGTAACCGCGCCCTATTTAAGGAGGCAGAGGGAGAGCAGAGGGAGAGCTTCCCCGGACGAGACTACAGTGTGTGTGTGTTTGTCTCTGTCTCAGGTTTGAAATTGTCTACTGAAAAGTGTTGCAATAAAGCCTGAGTTGGACCCTGATCTCTGTCCTGCCATCCTCTGTGCTCCACCCCCCCATAGGGAACTTACTACAGTGGTGCCGAAACCCAGGACAGTGGAGCACCAACCCAGCAGCCCCATGGAATCCTCCCCATTCGCCGACCTGGGGCCGCATTACAGAAAGTTCCTAACTTGAGAATCTCATCTTATCTGTCTAGTTCCCGTGGCAACGGCACTTTAGGATCATATTTAGGAAAAGGCTATTACAGAACAACCGTTCCTAACTCTGTTGTCCTATCCTATCTCAAGTTAAGAAAAGTGTATTACAGAAGCATCCTAACTTCTAAAAAAACTAAAAAATTCTTAAATACCCGTCCTAACTTTAGGATATCCCCACCGCTGTCCTAACTGTCATTTTTACTGTATAAATCAGCTAGTAGTCTACTATTAGACAGAATGGCAGGTATTTTGCTTTTGAGGCGACAACAACAACGTAACCGGAATTTGTTTATTGAAAGGCAGTTGGTAGACCAAAACGACGTTTTAAGGTTTGATGACAAAACTTTGATAAATCGCTACCGGTTACCCCGGGCCATGATCATACAGTTAGCTGATAAACTGCGGCCAGATTTAGAGAGGCCGACTCGTCGACATGGGGCTCTCCCGGTTATACTGCAGCTAACAAATGCGCTTCGTTTTTTCGCCAAAGGTGACTTCCAAACAGAAATCGCCGATTTGTCAAAAATTTCTCAGCCTTCCATGTCCAAAAATCTGACCGAAGTGGCAACGGCGATAGGAAGGCTGGCTGCGCATTACATTAGGTTTCCAGGCAGACAAGAACTGAATGCAATTAAGGAAGCCTTCTACCGACATTCAAATATGCCCGGTGTGATAGGTCTAGTGGACGGCTCTCTGTTTCCCATTAAGGCCCCATCTGTGGATGAAGTCGCTTATGTTTGCCGTAAGGGCTATCACGCCGTCAATATCCAGGCAATAGGCGACCATAACATGATCATAAGGCATTTGATCGCCAAGTGGCCTGGATCAGCGCATGATGCCTTCATTTTCAATACAAGGTGGCGTGGAACATTTATTAAGGCCAAGGCCAATCCAACTGTTGTTTTATAGACTATAGTCCTATATTTTTGCTTACCTAACGCACTACTTCATTATCTGCAGTGACATTAACACTTACTTGGAGGAGACAAACGTGAGTGGATGGCTTCTTGGTGATTCAGGTTACCCACTGAAGCCATACCTTATGACACCAGTAGGGGAGGAGCTTACCCCTGCAGACATGCGGTATGGCCAATGTTAAAATTTATACACTCCCTCCTTCCTTTACACTTAACTCGTGAATAATATGAGAAAATTATAGCAAACTTTTTGTTTCATATGTTATTAGATACAACCAGGCTCACAAAAAATGCAGGGCAAGACAGGAGCATCTTTTTGGAGTGTGGAAGAGCAGGTATAAGATATTTCACCTTGCAGAAAAATCAATCTTATTTAATTTGGTAAGTATTTACAATAAACTCACAGGCTACTGCACTACTTTTCCAATACCAGATGAAGGTGTCATGACACAAGTGGAGGCTACCTGCAGTACACACTGGAGAAAGTAATCCTATTTATTAAAGCAACAGCAGTCCTCCACAACCTCTGTAGAATGGCAAACATCCCAGACCCAGAAATCAACCAGGAACAACCAGACGAATCGGAAGAGGGGCTTGAGATAAACCAAAATGGGTTGAATACAAGACAACAACTGATCAGAGATTTCTTTGCAAGGCCCTAATATGAATAAATGAAACAAAAAATGTAGAAAATGCTGTTTTATTTATATTTCAAAGGAGCATTTTCTCTCTCCTTCTCCCATTCAAACTTCTCCCTCTCCAGTGCCAGCCTCTCCTTTTCCAATTGCAGCCTCTGCCTGCAGAGCTCCAGCTTCTCCCTCTCAATTTCCAGCAAGGCCTGGAAGTCAGACGTTTGCTTCTGTTTCTTTTCTGAGAGAAAAGAGAAGAATATTAGGTCCTGAGGTTGAATGGCATAGTAGGCCATAGGCTCACATAAAAAGTTTAGCCTTAAGGAAAGCCAGCTTTTTTCTTTTTCCCGTTTTATCTTCACAATGTGACTTACGAGGTGGTTGTGGTGTTTCAGCCTCTTTCTCCAAGTCAGCACTGTTGAAATCCAACAGTGGTCTGTGGTCAATGGTCTCTAGGTCATCCACCTGTAGGCCGACCTCAAAGCCTCCAGCGATACCTGATTGATGTGGGCATTTAAAGATAACTTTATTAACTGTGTTCACTCTGAGCATATTAGCCTATATTATATTATATTAGGCTATATATTGGCTATTATATTTTCTATTTCATACAATTACAATAATCTCATCTCGTCTTGTCTCGTCTTCTTCCGCTTATCAGGGACCGGGTCGCGGAGGCAGCAGTCTAAGCATGGAAGCCCAAACTTCCCTTTCCCCAGACACCTCGGCCAGCTCCTCGGGAAGAACACCGAGGCGTTCCCAGGCCAGCCGAGAGACATAGTCCCTCCAGCGTGTCCTGGGTCTTCCCCGGGGCCTCCTCCCGGGGGGACATGCCTGGAACACCTCCCCAGGGAGGCATCCAGGAGGCATCCGAAAAAGATGCCCGAGCTACCTCAGCTGGTTCCTCTCGATGTGGAGGAGCAGCGGCTCTACTCCGAGCTCCTCCCGAGTGACTGTGCTTCTCACCCTATCTCTAAGGGAGCGCCCAGCCACCCTGTGAAGGAAACTCATTTCAGCCGCTTGTATCCGCGATCTTGTTCTTTCTGTCATTACCCAAAGCTCATGACCATAGGTGAGAGTCGGAACGTAGATCGACCGGTAAATTGAGAGCTTCGCCTTTTGGCTCAGCTCCTTCTTCACCACGGCGGACCGGTAAAGCGACTGCATCACTGCGGAGGCTGCACTGATCCGCCTGTCGATCTCACGCTCCATCCTTCCCTCACTCGTGAACAAGATCCCGAGATACTTAAACTCCTCCACTTGAGGCAGGACTTCTCCACCAACCTGGAGAGGGCAAGCCACCCTTTTCCGGTCGAGAACCATGGCCTCGGACTTGGAGGTGCTGATTCTCATCCCAGCCGCTTCACACTCGACTGCAAACCGCCCCAGTGCATGCTGAAGGTCCTGGTTTGAAGAAGCCAACAGGACAACATCATCCGCAAAAAGCAGAGATGAAATCCTGTGGTTCCCAAACAGGATTCCTTCCGGCCCCTGGCTGCGCCTAGAAATTCTGTCCATAAAAATTATGAACAGAACCGGTGACAAAGGGCAGCCCTGCCGGAGTCCAACATGCACTGGGAACAGGTCTGACTTACTGCCGGCAATGTGAGCCAGACTCCTGCTCCGTTCGTACAGGGACCGGACAGCCCTTAGCAAAGAGCCCCGAACCCCATACTCCCGAAGCACCCCCCACAGAATACCACAGGGGACACGGTCGAATGCCTTCTCGAGATCCACAAAGCACATGTGGACTGGTTGGGCAAACTCCCATGAACCCTCGAGCACCCTATGAAGGGTATAGAGCTGGTCCAGTGTTCTGCGACCAGGACGAAAACCGCATTGTTCCTCCTGGATCCGAGGTTCGACTATTGGTCGAATTCTCCTCTCCAGTACCCTGGAGTAAACTTTCCCTGGGAGGCTGAGAAGCGTGATTCCCCTATAATTGGAGCACACTCTCCGGTCCCCTTTCTTAAAAAGAGGGACCACCACCCCAGTCTGCCACTCCAGAGGCACTGTCCCCGACCACCACGTGATGTTGCAGAGGCGTGTCAACCAAGACAGCCCCACAACATCCAGAGACTTGAGATACTCAGGGCGGATCTCATCCACCCCCGGTGCCTTGCCACCGAGGAGCTTGCAAACCACCTCAGTGACTTCGGCTTGGGTAATGGACGAGTCCACCTCTGAGTCATCAGCCTCAGTCTCCTCAGTGGAAGACATGACGGTGGGATTGAGGAGATCCTCAAAGTATTCCTTCCACCGCCCGACAATGTCCCCAGTCGAGGTCAACAGCTCCCTACCCGCACTGTAAACAGTGTTGGCAGAGTACTGCTTCCCCCTCCTGAGGCGCCGGACAGTTTGCCAGAATTTCTTCGAGGCCGACCGATAGTCCTTCTCCATGGCCTCCCCGAACTCCTCCCAGTTCCGAGTTTTTGCCTCCGCAACTGCCCGAGCTGCAGCACGCCTGGCCTGCCGATACCCGTCAGCTGCCTCAGGAGTCCTGGAGGTCAATTACAAGTTAGGGTGCTGACTTTTTTTTTAACTGCCTCGGCGTCCCGGTGCACACCAGACACCGCTGACACGGCACTGGCTATCCTCTGCCATTCCCTTTCCTTAGATTCTTTAGTTAACAAAGAACTAAATCTCCCGAACAATATATCCTTGGACCCCTCCACTAACGCTACTAATGTTTCAATTTCATCCGGTTTAAAATTTAAAACCCGTCTTTGTTTGTCCATACTGTTTACGTCTCTTGCTGTCTTGTGTCAAGTCGTCACTTGTAGCAGGGTATTGTTTCTGTTGTGGCAGCTAGCCAGAGATCACTGGACGTTACTTCACGAGACACAGTGTAGCTTTCGTTGCTAGGTAACAGACATTAAAGGCGATCATAGATGTTTTGATCGGTGATTTAGGAATCCTAACTCGAGATAAGATAAGAATCCTAAATGAAGTTAGGATTTGCTTCTGTAATACCAAACTGAAAAGAATCCTATCTCACAGCTGTCCCATCTTAACTTTTGACTTAAGATAGGAACTTTCTGTAATGCCGTCCCTGGTCCACACCCTCGCCACGGCTCAGCAAAGCCAGCACCAGGCGCTCGTAACACTCTGAAAGGGACAAGAGCGGCACTTTGAAGCCCTGGTGCTTGCCCAGCAGGAAGATCACGAGGCGTTCCAGCATCTCCTCGCGTCGGCGGGGTCCACCAGCGCTCCGGCCGCGGGCCTGTCTCCCCTCACTGTCACCAAGATGGGCCCAGAGGACGACCCCGAGGCATTCCTCATGTTGTTCGAACAGGTCGCCAAAGCCTCGGGGTGGCCGATGGAGCAGCGCGCGGCGCGCCTCCTCCCCCTGCTAATGGGAGAGGCACAGCTGGCCGCGCTACAGCTCCCCGCCGACCGCTGGCTGGCCTACGCGGACCTCTGCCGGGCCGTCCTCCAGCGCGTGGGGTGCACACCGGAACAACAGCGCCAGTGCTTCCGCGCGCTGCGATTGGAGGATGTCGGCCGGTCGTTCGCGTTCGGCCAGCAGCTCCGGGACGCATGCTGGCAGTGGTTGAGGGCCAAAGATCGCGACGCTGAGGGAATCGTCGACCAGGTGGTACTGGAACAGTTCATCGCCCGCTTACCAGCCGGAACCGCGGAGTGGGTCCAGTGCCACTGCCCGGTGTCGCTGGATCAGGCAGTCGAGCTGGCGGAGGATCATCTGGCGGCTGTCCCGGCGGCAGGACAGCAGATGGCATCTTCTCTTCTCTCCTCTTCTCTCTCTCTCTCTCTCTCTCTCTCTCTCTCTCTCTCCCCCTCCTCCTGTGTCCCGTCCACACCCCATTCTCCCACCGCGGAGGCGGGGGCCGGCACCACCCCAGCCGGCCTGCCGCACCCGTGGTGCCCTCCCGTTTCTCCCTTCTGTGTCTGTCTCTCCCCCACCTCAGGTGAGTGAGCCCCAGATCACCGGTGCAGAGGGAAAGCCCGGGCCGGTTTGCTGGCGCTGCGGGGAGCCGGGCCACCTTCAACAGCAGTGCACAGCAATGGAAGTGGGCGCAGTGGTTCGGATCCCCGGGCCACCCTCGATCGGGCCGGAGCGTATCGCATACCGGTGAGTATCCAAGGGGCTACATATCAGGCGTTGGTGGATTCTGGTTGTAATCAGACCTCAATTCGCCAAAGCCTGGTTCAAAACGAGGCATTGGGGGGAGCACAAGGGGTGAAGGTGTTGTGTGTGCACGGGGATGTTCACCGCTACCCTTTGGTGTAGGTCCACATTGTTTTCAGAGGGGAAAAATTTATAGTGAAGGCGGCGGTTAATCCTCGCCTTACCCACTCTTTAATTTTGGGGACTGATTGGCCGGGATTTCGGGGTTTAATGATGCGCCTAGTAGAGAGTGGGTCCTGCCATTTGACAGGGGGAGGTCCCGGTGTCGCTTTGGCGGGAGCAGCTGTCACAGAGCCGTCTACGTCATCTCCGCGTCAGAGTGAGGAGCCGCCGGCTCCTCCTCTCTCTATTGGGGAATCCCTCGCGGATTTCCCATTAGAGCAGTCGCGAGACGAGACTCTGCGGCATGCGTTTGACCAAGTGAGAGTAATTGATGGTCAAACGCTCCAGCCGAACGCCACCACGTCCTTCCCCTACTTCGCGATTATGAAGGATAGATTATACCGAGTGACGCAAGACACTCAAACTAAAGAGCAAGTCACACAGCTTTTAATTCCGAAGACCCGCCGGGAATTGGTATTCCAGGCAGCTCACTTTAATCCCATGGCTGGACACTTGGGGCAGGATAAAACACTAGCCCGAATAATGGCCCGATTCTATTGGCCGGGGATTCACGGCGATGTCCGTAGGTGGTGTACGGCATGCCGCGAATGCCAGTTAGCAAATCCAGCGGCCATTCCAAAAGTGCCTTTGCGCCCTCTACCGTTAATCGAGACCCCGTTTGAGAGAATTGGGATGGATCTCGTCGAGCCATTAGATCGGTCAGCACGAGGGTACCGCTTTATATTAGTTCTGGTGGACTATGCAACGCGATACCCTGAAGCAGTGCCTCTGCGCAATATCTCAGCACGCAGTATTGCAGAGGCACTCTTCCGCGTCATCTCCCGAGTTGGAATCCCGAAAGAGATTCTGACTGATCAAGGCACCTCGTTTATGTCACATACACTGAACGAACTGTATGGGTTGTTGGGGATTAAGCCGATCCGCACCAGTGTGTATCACCCACAAATGGATGGTTTAGTAGAACGGTTCAACTGCACCCTCAAAAATATTATTAAAAAATTGGTGAGTGAGGACGCACGTAATTGGGATAAGTGGCTTGAACCCTTGCTGTTCTCAGTGCGAGAGGTCCCCCAAGCCTCCACGGGGTTCTCCCCATTCGAATTATTATATGGGCGTAAGCCGCGCGGCATCCTAGATGTGCTGTGGGAAAATTGGGATGAGGGACCTTCACAAAGTAAAAACGAAATTCAGTACGTTATGGACCTGCGCGCAAAACTCCACACGCTCACCCACCTAACTCAGGAGAATTTGTGGCAGGCCCAGGAACAGCAAGCCCGCCTGTACAACAAGGGTACGCACCTTAGAGAGTTCACTCCGGGAGATAAGGTACTCGTACTGTTGCCCACATCGAGCTCCAAATTGATCGCCAAGTGGCAAGGACCCTTTGAGGTCACACGGCGAGTCAGGGACGTTGACTATGAGGTGAGGCGAACGGACAGGGGTGGGGCGCTACAGATTTACCACCTCAATCTGCTTAAACTCTGGAACGAGGAGGTCCCCGTGGCGTTGGTGTCAGTAGTTCTGGAGAAGGCGGAGCTGGGGCCGGAGGTCCAAAAAGGGACATTGGCATCACGTACCTCTCCGGTCCCCTGTGGAGACCACCTCTCCCCGACCCAATTCACGGAGGTCGCCCAGTTGCAGACCGAGTTTTCGGATGTGTTCTCGCCCCTGCTCGGTCGCACTAACCTCATAGAGCACCACATAGAGACGCCCCCGGGGGTGGTAGTGTGTAGCCGCCCTTACAGACTACCCGAACACAAAAAAAAGGTGGTTCGGGAAGAACTTCAGACCATGCTCGAAATGGGCATCGTCGAGGAGTCCCACAGTGACTGGAGCAGCCCGGTGGTCTTGGTACCCAAGGCCGACGGGTCGGTCCGGTTCTGTGTGGACTATAGAAAAGTCAACGCGGTGTCTAAATTCGACGCGTACCCAATGCCTCGTATTGACGAGCTGCTCGATCGACTAGGCATGGCTCGCTTTTATTTGACACTGGATTTGACAAAGAGATATTGGCAGATCCCCTTGACTCCATTATCCCGGGAAA